>NW_007729362.1:201026-243457 GCF_000696425.1 Galeopterus variegatus | reverse complement strand
TTTTTCTGTGTATTGCTTATCCGTCAGTGTCAATCAACAGAACATAATCAAGAACCTCCAAACAAGCTAAAAAGACCTTGGATAAGATCCATGCCAGGGACTCTTGGCCAAATGTGTCCTGAGAGACTCAGTTTACTTGGGACACGGCATTGTTCAGGGGTCAGCAACTTCTTCCAGAAAGGGCAAGGGAGTAAATATTTTAGGCTTTGTGGGTCATAATTACCCAATTCTACAATTTTAGTGCAAAAGCAGCCATACGCAATGAACAGCCATAGTTATGTTCCAATAAAATATGATTTACAAAAATAGAAGGTGAGCTGGATTTGGCCCATGGGCTAGTGTTTGCCAACCGCTGACATAGATTAAAAATTGGAATCTGAGTAACTTTGAGCAGACTGTATTTTCCAGTTCCTCACAAGTTTGGCCCTCCTGCCTCACACCCCCACCAGTTCCCACTGTAAGTTTCCTATCTGGCACCAATAAACATATATTTACATACATTAACCCACTTGATCATCACAGAAACCTTATTTTATCCCCAAGAAAAATGAGGCCAAAGAAGTTAAGTAACTTGACCAAGGTCAGATAGCTATGGCACAGTGAGGACTGAACCAGCTATCTGGCTCCACGTCTGTGCCCTTGATCAGCATGTCACACTGCTCAGCAGGCACCTGACTGCACACACCAGGACAGCAGATCACCAAGAAGACAGTGTGCCTCTACCTCCCCCGAGTCCACAGACTATAGCAGGTATTCCAGGGGCCTGGTGGCAGAGACTAGAAGCAGCAAGGTTTGCACATGTGCTCCTGGGAAGGAAGACTGGGGGTGACTGGGTCAGGCACTAATAGCAGCAAGAAGTGACACAATAGCTGGCAGTCTGCAAGGGCAGCCGGCAGGCAAAGGGAAGGAGAAACGGGGAATTTACCGGTTGGTCAGCTACTTAGAGCCAAGCACTCTACAGAATCCCAAACATCCCAAGACCTTGCTACTCATGGCATGCTTTACCAACAGCCCAGCAGCATCACCTGGTGCTTGTGACAAAGGCAGGATCTCGGCCCCAGCCCAGGTCTGAGTCAGTACCTGCATTTTAACAAGATCACAGGTGCTATTTCAGCTAAGAAGTCCTCCTATACGTGATAGTTGTCACTGCTCCCACTGACAGGAACCTAAGCCTCCACAAGGTGAACTACCTCACGTGCTGGCTAAGTGGCCAAGCCAAGCCCAGCTGGTGATTCAGAAGCCATGCCTATTCTCCTGAAGTGGTCAAGGCAAGGCCCCCGTAATGTATTAATAAGTAGTAAGAACACAGAGTGGAATCATAAACCTGTAAGATACTGACCCTGCATCATTACCCAAAGATTCAGTTATGCTCAGGATACTATTTTTAAATAAATATGAAAATTAAAGCAGTACAGTTAAGCAAAACTTCAATTAATGTGAGTTTCCATATTTTAAAAATTGCTTATTTCTACGCAATTAACTAATTTTTCATTTCCTGATGACTTTAGGTAACAGGATGTAGAAGGATCTTGAACTNAATCAGGTCTCACAGGAACTAATAGAGCGAGAACTCACTCACTTATCCCCCCTCCCCCAGGGAGAGCATTAATCCATTCATAAGGGATCTGCCCCCATGACTCAATCTTTTTCCAACACTGCAACATTGGGAATCAAATTTCCACATGAGTTTTGGAGGGGACAGCACATCCAAACTCCATCAACCTCCTTAAAGGACAGCTGTGAAGGGCTCTGAGAAGTAGAAACGCTGCACAAATTTAAGGCCCTTTTTATTATCAAATGCTTATGAATGAGGGCTAGCTTTTGCCCGGTGCCTGGCTATCCTGTGTGTCCCTCCAAGGCTCATTCTCACTGTCCACCTGTTTTCCAACACCAAGTGAAGAATCTCATTGATCCAGCTCAGCTTTCTGAGCTAGAATCATGGTTCCAATCACCAACAAGGTGGACTGCCTTGGGTCAGAGGACAACCCCCTCCAATCAGCCAAGGTTAGAGGGAGTCACATGGTGGCATTTAACACTCAAGTGCCTGGGTAGGGGGGGAGAGTCACTGAGGACAGAGGGAGGTGGAAAAGAGCACAGCAGGATTAATAGCACAGCAGGTATCTTTGGAATTTCAAGGAGCCCTTGATCAGCATGTCACACTGCTCAGCAGGCACCTGACTGCACACACCAGGACAGCAGATCACCAAGAAGACAGTGTGCCTCTACCTCCCCCGAGTCCACAGACTATAGCAGGTATTCCAGGGGCCTGGTGGCAGAGACTAGAAGCAGCAAGGTTTGCACATGTGCTCCTGGGAAGGAAGACTGGGGGTGACTGGGTCAGGCACTAATAGCAGCAAGAAGTGACACAATAGCTGGCAGTCTGCAAGAGCAGCCGGCAGGCAAAGGGAAGGAGAAACGGGGAATTTACCGGTTGGTCAGCTACTTAGAGCCAAGCACTCTACAGAATCCCAAACATCCCAAGACCTTGCTACTCATGGCATGCTTTACCAACAGCCCAGCAGCATCACCTGGTGCTTGTGACAAAGGCAGGATCTCGGCCCCAGCCCAGGTCTGAGTCAGTACCTGCATTTTAACAAGATCACAGGTGCTATTTCAGCTAAGAAGTCCTCCTATACGTGATAGTTGTCACTGCTCCCACTGACAGGAACCTAAGCCTCCACAAGGTGAACTACCTCACGTGCTGGCTAAGTGGCCAAGCCAAGCCCAGCTGGTGATTCAGAAGCCATGCCTATTCTCCTGAAGTGGTCAAGGCAAGGCCCCCGTAATGTATTAATAAGTAGTAAGAACACAGAGTGGAATCATAAACCTGTAAGATACTGACCCTGCATCATTACCCAAAGATTCAGTTATGCTCAGGATACTATTTTTAAATAAATATGAAAATTAAAGCAATACAGTTAAGCAAAACTTCAATTAATGTGAGTTTCCATATTTTAAAAATTGCTTATTTCTACGCAATTAACTAATTTTTCATTTCCTGATGACTTTAGGTAACAGGATGTAGAAGGATCTTGAACTTGGCCATAATGGATAGACTCCTCTTCTAGGCACATCTCTGGTGCTGGCTGGAGCCAGTAATTAACTAATTTTTCATTTCCTGATGACTTTAGGTAACAGGATGTAGAAGGATCTTGAACTCGGCCATAATGGATAGACTCCTCTTCTAGGCACATCTCTGGTGTTGGCTGGAGCCAGCGATCAGAATGCCTGGGGTGGAGGTCAAGAAACCAGAATTCTAGCTCTTGGGTTAAGAAGAGAGACTTGTACTTGGGATTAGGTGGTGAGAGGTCTCATTTGATGCTAAGGGGCTTGAGCAGAGATGCTTCCTAAGTTGGTGCCCTTGGGATTCTGAAGTCCACCAGCAGGACTGCCCCCTCCACTTACCTCCCCACCATGTATTACAATATCAGGCCACTCTGGGTACCTCAGTCATGAATTTGGGGGCAGGAGATTGAGGGGGCAGCCTGTTCTTCCTTAGCCTCTCTATATTTAATAGACTCGTGTTTCTTGATAGACATTTGGAATGTGGGACAACCTAACACTTTAGTAGGTGTCCTTGATATGACTATAAGGAACAGAAAGCACTCAGGATACTGCAAGGGAACAGAATGTGATAAAAGGATACATGATCTGGGAGGAGAAAATTTTAAAAGGCTGCCAGGAACTCCAGCAGCTGCTTTCTCTCTCTCTAGGCTGCGTGAGTTGTATATGTCTGTCTGCCTTCCACCCTACCCAGCCCCTCCAGGAGCCCCCACTTCTCTCTCGGTGATGCTTCTCCTCCCACGGTGGTCTCCATCGTCCTCTCAACAGCGCCCTCTCCCTTTCAACATCAGTCCCACTTCCTCATCATGTGGACATGTGAACGGCTTCTGCCTCGGCCTCATCACAACTCTGGTCACATCCTGTGTGTCCCTCCAAGGCTCATTCTCACTGTCCACCTGTTTTCCAACACCAAGTGAAGAATCTCATTGATCCAGCTCAGCTTTCTGAGCTAGAATCATGGTTCCAATCACCAACAAGGTGGACTGCCTTGGGTCAGAGGACAACCCCCTCCAATCAGCCAAGGTTAGAGGGAGTCACATGGTGGCATTTAACACTCAAGTGCCTGGGTAGGGGGGGAGAGTCACTGAGGACAGAGGGAGGTGGAAAAGAGCACAGCAGGATTAATAGCACAGCAGGTATCTTTGGAATTTCAAGGAGCCCTAGGATCTGAGGATAAAAAAGAATCTTCCAAATTATCTAGTCCAGCCATGCCCTCCCACACTCCCCTGCTGTGATCTTAAACCTCCCAGGATAGACAGGTGTCATTTCCCTTCCTAAAATCTCTGTAGCAAAGGGGGATTGATTGAATGGGGAGGGAAGAATGGGGCATGGGATGGGAAAAACCATTTACAAAATCTCCTGAAGCTGAAGCCCATGTTGAATGCAACTTTGGAAAAGTGATTGGAACACCACCTCGTTTAAAAGGCACATCTGTTTTTTGTGTGCATTCACTAAATACTCAGGGATGGAGACATTTTGGAAAAAGAAAACTAAACTCTCACATACTGTGCTGTGTTAAAAAGTTGGAGAAGTTGTCCTGAATTCATGTGAAAACTTTACAGTATTTTCCATCTTCTTGGGCCTTTCCCAGCACAGAATGCTGGAATGATGCATTAAAACCCTGGATTTTTGATATTCAGGCAAAAACGACTATGGACACTCTTCTGCTCAGCCTTTTATTAGTTCCTGGGTGATGCTCAGTATGCAGAAGATCAGGTCACCTGCAGAGTTCTAACACCTCAATTAGGAAAAATTTCCAAATCACACTTAGAATTACTTGAGCAACATGGTTTAACTCTTTTGGAATTCTGACTGGCATCAAGGAAGTCATCCTTTTACTGGCAGTATTATCTATCCAAAACAGGTAACTAAAAAAAGCTTTCAGAACCAATTCACTGTTTTGTTTTTCTAGCAAAACAGAAAAAGCTGCCAGAGGCACCTAGAGGAGGCTGCACTTGGTTCCAAAAGAGAAGTGAAATAATTTCAAGGTCAAGCCCACACAGACAGGCAAGCTATTTTCTTTGAGCAGACACAGAGGAGAGAACGGAGTTGAGCTTTCCTTTAAAAGCTCAAGTCTTCCTAAAACTAATGTCATGATCCATTCATTTCACAACCAAGCTTAGAATGAGAGCACCCAACGTGCCCTTTTTAATCCAAGTTTGGTTGAAATTCAGCTGAAAAATGCCCCATTGGGACAGGGCACATTTTGACATAAGGGAAGCAGAGACATTTAATATATAAATTCATGGGAACATCCTAAATAGCTGAGTACAGTCTGGATTAATTTTATTTTACTTGAGAGAAGAAAGAGTTGAGTAACATAGACAGGAAATAATTCTTATCAGCTCAGCTTTGGTTCTACTGATATTTTGAGCCAGATGCTTCCATGTGCCCAGGAGGCTGTCCTGTGCACTGGAGGATGTTATAGCACCCCTGGCCTCTGCACACTAGACGCCAATAGTGCCACCTCCCAGACATGACGACTAAAATTGTCTCCAAACACTGCTAAATTCTCCCCTCACCCCTCGGGGATTAATCCTTACATTTAGGAAGAGGCATGTTTTGTTTTGGTGGCTGGCCAATAGGGGGATCTGAACCCAAGACTTTGGGGTTATAAGGCTGTACTCTAAGCAACTGAGCTAACTGTCCAGCCCTCAGGAAGAGGCATGTTTTGAAGTTCTGGAGACTTCTGCTCTATAAAAACATTTTCTCAAAATAAAGTATGACATTTGCCTACTGAGGCAGAGCTCCTATATAAAAAGATTTTTATTGTCTGCCTATCAATGGGTCACACCCGATCCTGTTTTCTCCTTATACCTGTCCCAGTGTACTCTGGAGATCACCCCAGGTTTAGAAAATCTGGTTCAGTCTGTGGCCAAGAGCACCATTTCATCCAAGACCTCCCTGAGCAAACTGCCCACAGTTGGCCCTGGCTGGCATTCCCATTCCAGGCTGAGTACTGACTACAATCAGAAGGGTGTCAAGGTCACTGTGTTCCCCAAGAAAAGAGCTACCTTCCTTCACAGACTACTGTCAATAAGGCAGAGGAAAACACTCACTTGGCAAGGGTTCCTCTATGCAGTGCCTAGCTCCAGAATGATACCCAACCCTTGCAAGGTTCTGGCTCTTGGGAACAAGTACTAGATACGAAAAAGTCACTTCCGACATGCAAAGAGTGGAAGGGTTTCTTGTCTGGCTACTGCACGGATGAGCAGCTACAGCCTTGGCTACACACCCAAATGCTGAGCAACCAAATCCTTGCACATTCTTATTTACTTCTAAGCAGATTCCATCAAGCCCTGGGCACTTGGCTTGATTATTCCCTGGATCAAAGTTAAATTAAGTTACCCAACAAGCTTCTTTTCAGCAGATTCCATCAAGCCCTGGGCACTTGGCTTGATTATTCCCTGGATCAAAGTTAAATTAAATTACCCAACAAGCTTCTTTTCAGAGAGAGAGAGAGAGACACGCACACAGACTGACTCACCTTCCAGAAGCTATCCACTTTGCCATACACAAGGGACTGGTTCTGCCTTTTGATTTCGTTAATGTGGTGGATGTCGCTGGAGTTCAGGTGCTGCTCGACCACAAACCCCAGAAAGCTGTTATCTGGGGTATGAGCTGATGTGGAAAGGAAAGGACAGGGCAGTCAGAGTCCAATCAGCAAGAAACAGCAGCAACAATTACAAATTTCATACCAGCCACTGCACCCGTAATTACATGTTTTCATTTTACCCTGCTCTTTCTTACCTGGGAGGGGTGAGAAAGCTCTCCCCCATATCCCTAGCAAAACCTTCACATGAGAATAATTTTCTCCAGGAAGGATTAACCTGAACCAAATCCTACTCTTTTTAGGGGGAAATCCACTTATCTAAAAGTCATCAAACTGTGCACTCTCCTCGTTTCCTCAGCACAAAGCTCCTCCTGTCTCCTGTTGGAAATGCTCTCATCCAGGTTTCACCACCTAATGGCCAGAAATCTGCAGGGAGCAGGGCTGAACTGGTGATTCTGAACAGGGGAGGGGGCTCCACACAATCTCATCTGACTCCAGCTGTGTTTACCATCCAACTGGGTAAAAGGGAATTTGGGGGAAAAGTGAGCAATATCACCCCAGGTTTTCACCTCCTCTAAGAGTTACTAATAGAAGATATAATTATGGAGTTATACTGAACAGTGCATGGAATAAACACAGAATAAAAGGTAAAGCTCACCGGGGCATAAACCACTCCAAAGCAACAGTGTCTATAGGGGAGAGTATTCCAGAAGAGAGAAAGGGCTTTCCTCTGGATTTCTCATCATTTGAGCTCTACGACTTCTCTATTTTAATACCTGACCAAGAGAGAAAGCAACCCCACACCCTCTCTAAACATTTGTATCTTGTGCCTATAATTTTAAAAGAAGTTTCACCAGAAGACAATCAGAAAACAATTCTCTCTTGATTAAACAGAAACGCTCCTCTCCTCTACCTTCTTTTCGTCCATAGAAATTTCCATTTTTTTCAGGGGATGGCCCTGCAGAGGACACGTGGGCCAGACATTAAATGAAGCCACTGCTCTGCTTGGCTCTGACCTGAATGGAACAGCTATAAATAACAGGAAACCCAATTCCTCTGGTAATTGAGATATACTCAAAATTCAGTAAAATTCATACGCTGCAGCTTCAACCACATCCGTTCACAGGTGGGTGGTCACCATGTGGAGGAAGCTGGTCCCTTCATCTTGTTCTGGCTTTTTCAGGACTGAGGAGCCCTTGCCTGACGTGAGGCAGCATGGAAGCCCTCTGAGATGGGCAGAGGTGGCCCGCACAGGCCTAGGGATCGGACGCCCAACCCCATCTCATCAGTGCTGCACACAGATGAACAGGCTGAAGAGGGGACGCTGGCAGGAAGCTGTGAACTTCGGAGATGCACAGGCTGCATAAACACTGTGTTGTCACCATCCGGTCTCCCAGGCTCCTGCTTAATGGAGGTGACAGAACGAGGAGATAATAAGGTTGTGACTGGGGAGTTGTGTTCGGTCTGGCCAATCTGTTATTTCATTTCTGCATTTTTGAACAAGTGCCCAGAGGCAACGGCAATGGCTGCAGTTGGCTGAAAAGTAAATTACTGAATAAATTCTACTGCCAACAAGAGGCAATGGCTTTTTTTGTTTGTTTGTTTGTTTGTTTTGAAGAGTTGGGGGTGGAGGGGATTTGGAGTATGGAGGGAAAGGCATTCTAAGTGGCGTTAAGGCAGCTTAAAATATCTTTGTAAAACTTGGTTAATTCTAAAAGTTTTAAACTAGAATCTTACACTCTATACTTTGGGATCGTGTTTTATATTTTCAGAAAATTTACATGGTGACTAAAGCTCCATGCTTTAGATATGTGTTTCTGCAATTCAGTTATCTAGTCCCTATGTGGGCACGTAAAAAAAAAAAAAAAATCTAGCTTATAAAACACTTAATGGATCTTATTTCACGTTATAATATACTAAGGAGTAGTTGAAAATAAAATGATTGTTAAACCTCAAAAAAAGACAAAAATACATACATGTATACATTTCAGGGTCAAGGATTCCCATGGCTTGAATAGTATGAGGGAGGGGAAGAGGTAAATAATCTATTCAAAAAAACCCGTGAGGCTTTTGCTGCATCATGACTATAATTTGGTACTAAATCATTTGAGACTGTATGAAGTATGAATTACACATACAAGTTCTCCCCCCTATCTAATTTTTCATCCAAATACTGTGCTGCCACTCCTCTTGTGTCATGGGATGTTAACTTGGGGATGGACAACTCACAAGTGAAGTATAAGGACTTCAGGTGATTCCTAAGGAGAAATATAGCCAGTGCTGACAAAGGGCACCAATGAAGCAAGGCCTGGGCATTGGTCAGACCCCTCTGTGTCTCTTCCTAGGTAATGCTGAATTTGCTACAGGGCCTTGGCAGCACGGGGTTTTGCTCAGCTGCGACTCACCCCAGCAAGTGACTGTGAAGTAACCACAGGCTGGGTGTGGCCTGCTTCCAAGGAGCAGACCCGCAGCTGGTGCCTGCCTGGTAACACCTGCAGAGCCAGCCCTGGCCTTAACATAAGCATTCCTAATGTTGCCTGTAATAAATCAAAAGCCACAATCCAGGCTGATGCGATCTGAAATGACCTTTTCATCAAGATCTAACCTTAGACCAAGCTTTCTCTTTTGCTCTGCCTTCAGATGGGAACACAGACTTTAGTTGTGTTGCAAGGGTTTCAAAGAGAAAGTATTTACATTTCAAGGTAAATAAAAGAAATCCCAGCATAAAAGAGATACAGGAAATCCTGTACTTTTAGTAATCACTCTATCCCAGAAGATAAACAAATGTGACTAAAAATAAAAGTAGCTGATATTTGAGTTCTGACTACATGCCAAGTTCTGTGCTAAGCACATTACAATGACTCTCATTTTATCCTCATGACAACCTTATAACATGTTTGTACAGATGAGGAAACAGAGAGAGTGTGTGTTAAACTACTAGTTCTGTGCTAAGCACATTACAATGACTCTCATTTTATCCTCATGACAACCTTATAACATGCTTGTACAGATGAGGAAACAGAGAGAGTGTGTGTTAAACTACTGAAGTCTACACAGTAGGAGATGGCAACTGGGATTCAAAGCCAGATCAGCCCAAGCTCCTTAATCTGCTCTAATACATAAGCTCATAGTCCAAATATTTTATTTTCTGGACCCTGTGAACTATTTTCCTCTGTGCTTCAGAGGAAAATAATGTTGTAAGGTAGACCAAAATACACATAAGAGACCCAGGCTATATACACAGTATTACCTCAGTTTTTTGAGCAAATTGTGCCATATGTATGCAAAACCACACTGAACTTTTTATATGTTAAAAACTAGAAGGGATCTGCTAAACTAACAATGATCTTCAAACGATTTAGGATAAACATCTTTTCTTATTAAGAAAATAACTATGGAAACACTTATTTACAAACTGGCTTGTGTGTCTCCCAAGCAGATTATGATGAGTACTTTTAAGAAATACCTTTAGCTTACCTGAATAATTCATTCAACAACAGACATTTTAGATCTCTTTCTATAAGCCAGGTTATAGGCCAAGTGTTGAGGGATTATGACATAATGACAAATTTCTACCCTCAAGGAGCTTATCAACTACTTAATAAATGAAATATACACTATATCTACCAAACAATAATAATGTCATCTTCAAATATAAATCAGAATTGTTATGAAGTTAATCTGATCATTCTTTCAACTGCATAAATCTGAGGCCTGTTTTTTTCTGCTAGTAAGTCCCAAACATTTCTAAGAATGTCACATACCTCCACATCACCTGATCACAACGGCAGAAACCCAGAGCCAGCCTGGGCTCACTCCTCAGCCCTCACAGCCGATTGATCATCAAATCTTGGGCATGTTAACTTCTTAAAAGCCATCAACCCATTCCCTCCTCTTCCTATTTCTTAGTTTGGGCCTTATCCATTTTTGCCAAGATTTCTGCAATCAACAAGCTTTTCTTTCCCCTCAATATGAATGGTTTTATTGGCTTTCCTGATTATAACAGAAATATATATTCAGTATAAAACTTTGTTCAGATAATAAAGATATAATGAAAAAGAGAAGTTACCCATCATCTTGCCACCTAGAAATAATCATGATTAGGAGGTTTTTTCTAGGCTTATAGATCTTTTTTATCCTCAAACTAAAATTGTATCCTACTACACCTACTCTCTTGTAAACTTCTTTTTTCACTTACATGATGTGCCACAGATATCTTTTCAGGTAATAACCGTAGCTCATCACTTCTTGTTAAAACAGCTCGATACTTGAGGGCGGGATGTGCCTGAGCTCATTCTATCAGCTGAGTACGCCCTGTGGCTCTAGTCTGGCAGCATCCCTTTGTGGAACTCACCCCCCTTCCCCCAAACCATGCAATTCTGTTCCACACAGGTGGCAGGTGTGGAGCCAGTCCTGATGCCTTGACTCTCCCCAGTCTCCAAAGGTGGACACATAACCCAGCAGCCTCTACCTGACTAAGGCTCAGGGGTAACGTGGGTTCACAATCCAAATCCTGCCACTCACAGTTTCCCTACGATAAGTCAGAGCTACTTCTGAAGTCAACGTCTTTCTGCTGGAGTCACTAAGCTGGTACGGTGGAAGTCTGGAACTGCAGGTGGTCCCTTCTGCCCCTGTGAAGACAGTCTTCCTGAGAATGACACCAGCCTAGAGAAACTCAAAGCTGAGCTATGGAAAGAGTGAAGATGTCCTCCCAGCCCTGAACACAGTTCTGCCTAAAGCCAGTTTGAACAATTCCCAGGGACAAAAGCCAACAAACCCTGTGACCAAGGCAATCTGACAGAAATCCTACCTAACACACCATACCTCAAGACATTTAGGATGTTTCCAATTCTTGACTATTTAAATCAACAGATATGTGTCAGTGCACTCTCTAAACTCTGCAGAGGATTTCTAGCAGTCTCTACACATACAGACTTGTCCCTTCCTATCTTCTTCACTGCTCTCTAACCCCAATCCATCTTCTGTGTTGCTTGACAAGGTATCCTTTGAAACAAATATGTGACATGGCAGTTTCCTGCTGAAAAGCTCCACCTCTGTCAGGATGAAGTAGGGCCTGGCACAGCCATCACTCCAGCTTCATCCCTGCTCAGAGCCCTACTGATACCTCTGCTCTACGCTGACCCACTTGGGGCATGTTTTTCCATCTTATCTCACACTGGCAAGTGTATTGTATGTCTATCTCTTCCTCCTCCCTTTACGTCTCAGCTCACATCGCCTCCCAGTTGAGGGATTTCCCAACTCACCAAAACTGAGATAAACCATAGACCATAAAAAGTTAGGCCTTTATTACACATGACTGTCTCCCCAAATGGACCATATGCTCCCTGACAACTGGGCTGTGTTTTATGTACCTGACTTCCCAGAGCCCAGAGCATAGTAGAAGTTGAGTAAATATTTTTTGAATGCACAACTGATTAAGTCAGTGCTGAATGCTTAACTAACTGGTGTGATTGACTATGTAGGTAGGTCTACATGACCAGGCAGCAGAGGCCATGCCTAAGCCACGTTTAGCATCGTGCTCTTTACACACAAGCTCCAAAATGAAGGCCCATTCTTGGGATTAATCATTAGCCACGGTAGCTCAACACTCTATCCCAACACCTAGCCCAAGTGTATGTTACAAGTGCCCAGTAAATATCTACAGAACTGAAAAATTAACAGATCTTTTTACCTAGGCCACAAGACAGATGTTGGAAAAAAAGGAAACAAATAATATACAGACTTTTAAGACTCCAACATCATTGGAGTCTAAATACTGTCTTTCATTCAACATTCAGCACATTTATTGAGCACCGACTGCGAGACAGGCAACAACTTAGGAGTTAAGGATATACCAGTGAACAAGCATGGGACTCCCCACATTGAGCACATTCAGCTGGAGAGATAGATAATAAGTAAACTAAATAATCCAGTGTTGCCAATGAAGAAAATAAGCACAATTGATTTTGTGATCAGTATTGAACTCTAGTTAATGATGTCATGCTCAAGCATCTAAAGGTTCTTTAATGCACCAAGAAAAAAAAGTAGACTGATGGATGGTGAGAGAACTGACATATGGATTGATATGTCATAGAACAATGACAACCAATAAAGCAAGCTGTTAATTGTGGAATCTAGGCTGTGGGTTTCCAGTGTACATTTCTTCCACTTTTTTTTGTATGTTTGAGAAACGTCATAAAAATGTTGGGAAAGAATATTGGCTGCAATCATATTCGTGATATTTTTGTAGATTCTAACGATGACACTGATATGATAGAAAAAGCTTCATTGAAAAATAAAGTGTGTCACACAAGAAGTAATCTGGTTTTTAAAACTGTTCACAGTGATGTTATGCCTCAAATTTTACCCAAACTGACTTTTTTCTAATGGTGGTTCAAGGGAGAAGTTGGGATGTAGGCTGGGGAATCTACAACGTACGCTTGAGGTGGAGAGATGAGTGTCGGAATCACAGACAGAAGGCACACCACAGTGAGTTTTCCAAGCATCAAAAAGCACTTTAGGAGGAATGGAGTCCTTAGAATAACATTACTACTGAAGCCCGAGATTCAGACTGAAGGAACCACAAGGCCGATCCTATTACTTAAGGGTCTGCACAGAGGTAAAAGGCAAGAGTCCTCCGATACAAGTGAAAGGCCAAAAAGGCAGTTTGAATTACAAACAGCTCCTTGGCTAGCTATGTCCTAAAAGTAAAACTGTACGTGGAAGCAACTGATCCTCAGCCACAGCCAACAGTTTTACCATTTGTATGAAAAGGAACCAGCTGATTTCCTAAAACTCCTCTTTTGTCAGGCAAAGTTTTTGATCCACAAGCCAACATTCTGATCTGATCATGCAAATAAAAATGACTGTGAGCCCCAAATCCTGGGAGAAATTCAGAGAGTTAGAGTATCAGTGATAAAGACATTCAGTGTGGTTTGAACTCCTGAAAGCCCAACCATGTGAGCAAGTTCTCTGGGAAGATGGAAGAGTAAGATGAGTCCATGGACCACAAGAAGCTTCATTTTGTACAACCATTCTTACCCTTCCCTACACTGCTGCACGGACTAAAAACAGGACAGACGTTAGTGTTCATTCTTAATTTAATTCAACTGACACAAATGTTTTCTGAATGCCTACTATGTGCCAGGCATTCTTTAAGATGTTCGAGTTTCAGCAATGAACCAAATAGACAAAACCCCTACCATTATACACCTCATATTCCAGGGGAGGAAAAAGAAAATAAATAGAAGTGAAATGAAGTTATAGAGGAAAATAAAGCAGGGCAAGGGAGTAAGAAGTTGGGGGAGAGAGGAGTTGAATTTTGAAAGGGAGATCAGTTTCACTGAAGTGACAATTATGTTAAAAACCTGAAGGAGTAGGTGGAGAAGCCTAAGAATCTTCCAGAGGATGGGTCAACCAATGCAAAGGTCCTGGGATGGGAGTGTACTCGGCCCACTCAAGAAACAGCAAGGAGGCTACAGAGGCACGGGCAAGAAGAACTATAGCCAGAGATGAGGTCAGACAGGTAGCGGGGCCTTGAGGCCACTGGGGTGACCTGCCTCTCCCTACAGCAAGACACTGGGAGCCAAGGCATTTTGATCTGACTTGTGTTTTAATTAACTGCATTGGGGAAAACTCGGTCTCTTGGTTCTTTATTCACTAATTCAACAAATATTCACTTAATACCAATGATGTACAGGGAATCACACCAGGCACTGAGGAATCAGCAGGGATGATGCTCGTGGAGCCTACAAAGTGGGATGGGGCTGGAATGCAGGTGCTGTGAAAGCCACACAGCAGGAGTGCCTGGCTCAGCGAAGGAGGCTTTCTGCAAGATGTGACACCTCACCAAAGGATGAGCAGGACTAGAGGCCAGCGGGAAATGGGGACTTCCAGGCAAAGTAATGGCACATGCAGTGGCCAGGATGCCAGAGAGAACTTGGCACCCTGGAAGACACTCAAAAGCCAAGAGGCAGCAAGACAACACAGGAGAGGCTGAGAGGCCAGCAGAGGCCAGGTGGTGGAAGAATGACAGGAGCTTAGATTTAGGAATTAGTATGGGCAAATATCGCACGACTTCCTCAAAGGCTTCCATGGTACACCAAGGCATTCATCTGAGAAAAGAGGAGATGAGGCTGGACCTATCGGGATGCCCCAGGGAAGAGGACCAGGGCTGCTCTGTGTCGACGGGAGCGTCAATAAGTTCCAGCTCCGGTCACATGTCTGTAGTAAGAGGCAGATTATACCTCAGGAGCCACGTCATCTCCCATGTACAAACTGGGAGCAACAGTCCTGGCACATTCTTGCTCACTGGGACACTGGCAGGCTTGAATAAGAAAACACAAGAGGGGTCTCAGAAGCCTGGTGTCCTAAAACACCGTCACTGCAAGCATTGCTCACTTCACACTGACCAGGTGGGCTTTGTCTCACCAGGGACAATTTACTCTGCAATCATAGTTTTAGTCCTGTTTTGCCGGCCCAGGGGAATTGAAACAATGGACAAAGGCCACCTGTTGATCTTACCCACCCAACTGGCCAGAGGACTGGCTGCTGAGCATAAAGTGAAAAGCTAGAAAAACCCTGCTGTCCAGCACTGGAGAGGACTCACCTCCTTCTATAGGCAAAGAAATGGTGCACAGAAACCTTCGGAGAAAGAGGAAGAGATGGTCTTTTTCTAAATGGCTAACGCTGGTGGACTGTGGCAGGTGAGGTGGAAGAAGTCAGAATTCAAGTTCAATGTGGCATTGAAGCCTGTGTTCATCAGTTCACCTTGACCACTTGGTTGTCAATGCGGCATGGGACAGTGATTCCCAAAGTGTGGTGCCAGGACCAGGAGCATGGACATCATCTGGGACTTGTTAAAAAGCAAATTCTGGAGCCCACCCCAGACTTTGGGGGTGAGGCCTGGCAATCTGTTTTAGCAAGCCCTCCAGGTGATTTTAACGGGCGATCAAATTTGAGAACCACTAGCAGACAGGAAAGAGGAAGAACTATGGGTGAGATACTGCCTTCTCCATCTTATTTTTCTGTGGATAGATTTCTTTCATTAATTTATGGAGGTATAATGCACCTTGTTTGGGACTGTGAAAAATAAGACATTTCCTTCAGGAGTTTAACACAAACACTGTGCACAGTGGCCTAAAGGAAGAGACTAAAATAAAGCCTAGATATAGGGCCAAGTAAAGTATCCGGCAAGCACGGAAAAAGCAACGGTTACTTCTGAACAAGAAATAACAAAAGCATCCCCAATTAAATTCAAATTAGGAGCTAACCACTTGAAAACAATATTTCAAGTCTGCGTAAAACCCTGAAAAACACTGATATATTAAGTGGGAAAAAGAAGAGAAAATTTTAGTATGTATGTTACAACTATGTAAAAATATACATGAGAAAAAGACAATGGCTACACTAGGGTTATGAGAGTCTTACAGTGGGAGCAGGCTTTCCCTGTTTTTGCAATAGGGTTACTTTTCTTTTTAAGTTTGATTGGAAAGATGGAGGAAGTCTAGTCTTAAAGAAAAAAAGAAAATTTTGTTATAAGGATGATTTGAAGGAGGCGGGGTGGTGAGGAATCTGTTTGGTGTCTTCAGAGACAAGCAGGCTGAGGCTGGGGCCAGGACCTGGGGAGGGATGTGGCGGGGGAAGAAAAGGGAAGGGGGCTCGGGGTCAGAGAGCCTAGGGTCTTGAATACTTTGCTTTGGAGTTTGGACATGACTCCATGGACAAAGGGAAGACACTGCAGTTGTTGAGGAGAAATACCTTGATCCTCTGAGCTTTGAAGAGCTGGCTCTCGTGGCCCAAAGAAGGCTTTAGTGCCTACTTCAGAAGCCACGCTAGCATGTGGACAAAGGGGAAAGCAGGAACCGGGGCTGGGAGGAGGAATGACTGGACTTACCAACTTCCTGGGAAAAAACCATCACTCAACAGATCTAGTCAAATGCCTCAGTGCTGCCTGACAACCAGTCCCTGTACAAGCTGCTTAGGAAGGTATCAGGAATAGGCTAGTTGACACATCCTAAACTGTGCATGGAGAAGATGGTTCCAGGGAACTTCTGAGATTGGGGGCAAAACAGTACCGAAAAACAAGGCTTTTTAACTGGTAAAAACCCCACAATGTGGCAAGGAGATGAGTTAGAGAAGAAACAGAAGGAGCCTAAAAGTGAGAAGTGTACCATGAATATTTAGGAAAGCAAACACACTCTGGTCTGGCATGTTTCATTTCACTGCTCCTGAAGATGCTGCACCAAGAGTATGTTTTTCTCTTTCCTGGTCCTCCTGCTGGGCCTTCTTCGACTTGCCTTCCCCATGCTAACGGCACTGTACACATTCAAGAACACTACCAAATCTTTTTTTTTTTTTTTTTTTTTTGGTTTTTTCGTGTTCAGAAAGGGGATCGCAACCCTTGGCTTGGTGTCGCCCACACCGCGCTCAGCCAGTGAGCGCACCGGCTATTCCCATATAGGATCCGAACCCGCGGTGGGAGCGACGCTGCGCTCCCTGCGCTGCACTCTCCCAAGTGCTCCATGGGGCCGGCCCCAAATCTTATAGTAAGACAGCTGAACTTGAAGACTTGATTCTACAAGAATGACTCATCCTATTCCTGCAGTCTCCAAACTTTTCACTGTGTACCCCATCAGTGGAAAACAATCTAAGTTCACAAGTGTCTGAGTACACCCTCAATATATATGCATATTTATACATCAATTATATAATGTTTACTATCAGCCCATACACTAAGCACTAGTATATTTGTTTCATTTAAAAGTTAATAAGGAATAAATATAACTTTCCATGCTTTTGTCTCATATTCAGATAAACAGTCTGTCCCTTCAAACTACTAGAACTTACCCAAAGGGCGAGGAGCTAGAGGATTCTATCGGAAAAGATGCTGTGAACTGGACTTTACCCCTTCATCACGTAAAAAGAAATAGGCCCTCTGGGGAGGAAACACCCAAGTTCATTGGGAAGTAGGGTGCAGAAGACACTGTTTTCTGTTGCAAATTCTCCAGCCCGGACACATCCAAAATGATAAAGGTCTCAAACTGCTTCATTTCCATATTTTCTCCATTAAAGACGGCCTCATGCATCAGAAAGGCTTCCATTAACCTTTTACTTGATGGAGTGAGCAGCTGCTATGGTTTGAATGTTTGTCCCCTCCAAAGCTCAGGTGGAGCTTACTGAATTCCCAATATGGTATTTGAAAGGTGGGCCTTTAAGAGGTGATTGGATCATGAGAGCCACGCCCTCATGAGTGGACTAATGGGTTATCACAGGAGAGCAAATGAGTACATTATCACACGTTCTTGCTTGACCCTCACTATGTGATCCCCACCAGGACGAAGGCCCTCAGCAGATGTGCCCCCTGGACCTTTGACTTCCCAGGCTCCAAAACCAAGAAATACATTTCATTTTCTTATACAATACCGTTTCAGGTATTCTGTCAGAAGCAACAGAAAACGAACTGATTCAGCAACCACTGATGCTAATTGCCTTGCTCCCATTATCTCATTAGGAGTTATAACATGCTGATTTTCTCACTCTTCATTTCTTTTGCATTTATTAGTCATGATTTCCCCATGATTAGCAACTTTCTCTGAACCATTTGATTATCTTCAAATATAATTTGTGTTAGAAAGCAGGATTGAAGCTGGATTCTTTCCCTTTATTTTTCAGAGTAAAGAGTGGGTGTCTAGCAACTTGCAAAGTTGAGAAACTAGTTTTTCTTGTCTTGCATATCACTCTAGAATCATTCATTTTTCATCTGTTTGATTTCGATCCACTACAGTCAACGTTCTTTGGATGCTCAAGTTACCCCATGCTTTGGATCCTGTGTCCTTCTGATTCTACCCCAGCGGTCTTTCTTAGCTTCCTTGCTTTCTTGCGTGACAAGATGTCCCACAATGAATATTTCTTGCCTCAGACCTGGAATCAGCTATTTACTCCAGGAGAGAGTTCCTTTTAGCAGAAAAAGGTATTTAGGGAATCCCAATCTAAGAGCTACGAATACTCATTGCTACTGGGTTGTCTTTTACTTTTGGTCCTTTTCAAAGCACAGAACTAGAAAACATTTTATTTTTATTTTATTTATTTTTGGTTGGCTGGCTGGTAAGGGGATATGAACCCTTCACCTTGGTGTTACAAGGCTATGCTCTAACCAACTGGGCTAACTGGCCAAGCCCATTTTCTTTTTAAAGAAAAAAAAGTGAGTTCATATTGTTATTTCCTATTCAAGCTGAGGATTACATGATCTTTACTTAAATTCTTCAAGTACCCACCCCTCTCATGCATACTGAAAATCTTGATTCCTATGCTATATCTATAATAGTTTCAAATAACAATATAAGTATTTCCCAGTACAAATGTACAGTCAAATGACTGTTTTAAAGTCATTTGAAGTAATCATTTTCTCTGTGAGGGGTTAACACCAACTGGAGACATACCTAGGCTTGTCTCACTTTTTTCAATGTGTTTTCAAGTTTCAGTGAATGCTTTCTTTCTTCTTAATTTTTTTTATTGTGGTAGTAAAAAACATGTAACATTAAATTTACCATTTTAACCATTTTTAAGTGTATGGTTCAGTAGTTTAAGTATATTCACATTGTTGTGCAACAGATCTCCAGAACTTCGTTTACCTTGCAACACTGAAACTCCATACCCATTGAACACTAATCCCCCCCACCCCCCCAGCCCTTGGTAATCACCTTTCTGTTTTCTATTTCTATGATTTTGACTGTTTTAAATACTTCATGAGTGGAATCATACAGTATTTTTTTTGTGATTCATTTCACTTAGAATAATGTCCTTGAGGTTCATCCATGTAGCATGTGATAGGATTTTCTTGCTTTTCAAGGCTGAGTATATTCCATTGTACATATACGACATATTTTCTTTAACCATTCATATGTCAACGGACATTTGGGTTGCTTCCACCTCTTGGCTATTGTGAATAATACTGCAATGAACACGGTGTGCAATATCCCTTCAAGACCATGCTTCAAATTCTTTTGAATATTTTATTTTCTTTTAAAATTATGTAAAACACTTACATAGTTCCAAAGTCAAAACAATGTACATTAAGAGACATTTACCTTCTATCGCCATCCCTGCACACTCATCTTCTATTAGTGATCACTTAATTAGTTTATTTATCCTTCTATTGTTTCTTTTGCAAATATGAGCTAATTCATATGCATTAACACATATACACACTCTTCCTCTATACTTTTCTAATACAGAAGATAGTAGCTCTCTGCTGTCCTGCACCTTGGTTTTTATCTTTTAATATATCCTAGAGATGTCTCTCCTTGAGTGGAGACCTTCTTCATCCCTTTTCATCAAAAGTACTTCACTATATCAATGGACCATGTTATTCATTCAGTCCCTATGATGAATACTTGGGTTGTTTCCAGTCTCTTCCCATTACAAATACTCATGATGCTACACTAAATGTCCTTGTGCACAAGCCATTTCTTATTTTTGCTCCTCTATCTTTGGGATAGATTCCTAGATTTGAGAATGCTCAAAGAAAAATGCACAGGTAGTTTTGCTAGACCATGACAAACACCTTCCCCTGGGGTAGCATCGTGTTGCCTTCTCACCACTGGGGTAGGAGAAGATGGGTTTCCCTTAGCCTCGCCACCTGAAGAGGTATGCCGTGAAACTTTTGGATTATTGCCAGTCTGTACGTAGGACATGGCATCTTGGTACAGGATTAAAATGCATTTCTCTTATTGTGGCTGAGGTTAACATCACTTTACGTTTAGAGCAATAAATTTCTTTTTTCTTCTGAACTGTTAGTAACTTTTTCTCATTTTTCTTTTGGATCTTGAAACAACTAAATTTCTACAAGCTCTTTATATAAATGAGTATATTAAGGATACTAACTCTCTGTCTGTGATATAATTTGTTTTGGTGTTATTGGTTGTTTTGCCACACAAGTTCTTTTAAGAAAGGCAGGCAAACGTATCAATTTTCCCTGTGATTCCTGCTGATTTCTGAGTCAGGAAACCTATCCTCCTCCTAGTTAACAGAAATTAATCCATGGTTTTGTTTTCAGATAGATTTTAAGCAGTAAATTTTTTTCAATTCAATCCAACAATACTGCTGAAATCCTCCAACCATGAAAACAAAATAGGTTTGTAGGACTCTGAATTCCAACATTCTAAAAGATAACTTTATATTTTCTGGAAAAGCTTCTTCTCTACTTTCTGTATACAGGGAAACATCATCTCTTAGAGGGCACACACATACCATATCACTCAGGCAGTTTTGCCCATTTTGGGCACAGATGACATCTTATTTCACTTGATGTAACACATGGGTCATTTCTTAGGTTATTGTGTGCCACCTCCCCTGAGTCTCTCAAAGTTACACAGCAAAGTCAAACCGCAGGCTAACTCTAATCATGCCTCAACATGCTGACAGCCATCTGTCACTTAATGTGCCAAATATGAGTTCGTCCCCTGAACTGTGCCCCAGGGACAGGTTGCAATAGCAGGATGATATAGCTCCAGGAATAATAATGTTTACGATGCACACAGCATGCTCTCACAAATCTCTATGAGCCAAAAAGAACACTGAAACATGAGCTGATTTTTAAAATTACTCCTCTCATCAGCCATACCTCTTCTTAACTCTCCTTCTCTTCTACACCCAAGGATAAGTCGAACCTGTTCTCCATTACATTTAGGGAATCTGAGCAAAAGGTCACCTTCAGGTGATTGCATACAATGGGGAGGTGCAATCACAGGTGGAAAGGGAAGGGCAGGGGTCCCTTGGGACTTGACTCAAAGGAAAAACAGATTCACATCTCAAAAATTAATTCTAGTATGCAAACATCTGGATTAAAATTGTTCTGATAATTTTGGAAAATGGGAATTCTCCGCTCTGAGCACCCAAATGAACTGCTCAACTCTTGCGAACTTTCATTCCCAGAAAAGGTCTTCACCTCATCACTAAAGTCTATTAACTTACATAATAAAATGATTTTTGGCACAAACACTATCAAATTTGGTATTTGGCCCCACAGCCCTCAGCTACTTAGCAATGAGGCTAGAAGCAGGTAACAGATAGCAACAGTAAGAAATGGTGAACGGGGGTGAAGGACACTACAGAGACAGAACAATTCTAAGAGCCTCGCAGTTGGGGCCAGTCAGTTCATCGTTGTTTAGTGGCTGCTCTCACAAGATAAGAATGAAGCTGAGGTTAAAATAGTTCCATTTTAAAAAGGCTTTTTTTTTTTAAGTTTGTTGCTTAAATCATTAAGGTTTAATTATTTGGAAAATGGATTGACATGACCTCGTTTCTCATTAATGATGAAGTGGACCCTAAACAGCATGTGTGTGGCATGAAACGCATTTAGTGCCTGCCAATCCAAAGTCAACCCACAGTCCTCTCCCAAATGGTTTCTAATAATACTTTGTATTGAACATTTTTCTCCAGAATATTTCTAAGGCTTTTCACAAAATGCTCACAAGGCCTTTCAATTCCAATTTTTAAAAGAATTCAGTTATTCCCAAGGAAGAGGTTTAATAGCACACACTTCTACAGATAAGGGTCCTGAGAATCGTTAACACAAAATGGATTTTTTTTCTAATCTAATTTTCCCATCTATCTCTGGCAGCTTCTGGAAAGCAGAGGTGAAACATGAATACTCACGGAACATGGTATAAAACTGCTGAGGGTTCAGATTCCATTTTCCCCATGGGGTTTTGTGGCCTTTAGACTGGGCATAATTAGCATGATTAAATTCTGGTTCGGTACCAAATGAATCGAGGACTCGGAGCATGCACCTGAAAGAAAAAAGCCACGTATGTAAAACCACCACCTTGACCCCAAAGTTCAGAAGGTAAAAATTCTAACCCTTCCTTCAGGGACTACCAAAACCGAACAAATACTTTTAATTAGAAATGTTACTGTGCAAGAATTGAGAGGCTTTAGAATAGCTTGTATACCAAACATCCACATGCGTGACTTCAGAGCCCGAGTTACCATACAGCAGACACGATTTGCTTCTGATTGGATGACTAATCATAGAAGATCGCTCAAATAAAGCTGAAATGGGAGACTGCCAAGTTCACTTTTGTATATCCAGCATCTAACCAGGGCTGAACATGCAGTGGGTACTTAATCAACAGATGTAGAAAAAACAAGGAGCTTCCATTTTTAGAGGTCTTATTTTGCTTAAAGCATATGACATGTGTTATCTCTCTCACAACTGTTCAACATTTTCAGCAATTAACCAGAGTATTTGATTATAGGTAAAGCTTAGAATCTTGCTCAATAGACAGTGGCGATTTCTGTGTATTTGTTAATAAAAGAGCTTTATTGCATTTCATTTGGCTATTCCACTAAAGCCTTAGATCAGGGCCACTTCTGGTCTACCACCTATTTTTGTATGGCCTGTGAGCAAAGAATGGTCTTTACATTCTAAAATGCTTTAAAAAAAATATTTTGTGATGTGTAAAAGTTTTACGAAATTCAGATTTTGTCATTCAAAAGTAAAGTTTCATTTGAACACAGCCACAACCCTGTTGTTTCCCTACTGTGTATTGCTGCTTTCATTCTGTAACAGCAGAGTTGAGGAGCTACAGCAGACACAGTATGTATGTCCCACAAAGACTAAAATATTTACTAGCTGGCCCTTTGCAGAAAAAACTTGCCTACCCCTGCCTAACAGTGCACAAAGAATGACCAATCTGAAAGAGGAATCAATACTGAAAGAAAAATTCATTGATTTGGGCTACATTTACTTCACTGATTCTAACAACAGTAATGTAAATTTAACTTGTGGATGGCTAATAAAAATAGCTCTATTTTCTGTAGAATAATACTCCTTAATAACTTTTACTGGACCAATAAGCATAAAAGACTAAATTTTAGAATCAGATGATAGCAATGATTTTTAAGGACTCAGTTTTTTTTTTTTTTTTTTTTTTTAAATCAGTGCATTCTTTATTGCAGACTGAAGCCATGGGGCTCACTCATACTGTGAGTTCGGATTTGGTGGCTTCTCTGACTGCCAGGCTTTCCCTACGAGGCAAGGGCAAACTCTCCACACAGAATAGAAAACAACTTCCAGAAGCAGCCCCTTCAAAGGGCATGCAGTGAGGCCCTGAGAAGCAGGCAGCTTGGCATATGGGGATAATCAGAAAGGCATGGTCTGGAGAGCCAGCAAACTCAATCGTCATCTCCTGATGACCGCAGGGCACTCCCACCACTGGAAGTGTCACACAGACTCTTCTGACTCAGTTTCTTTCTTCCTTTTCACACTCTGGGGAAGTCATTCTTTTAAAACTTTTTATTTGCACTGCAATGTACAATTCAGAAAAAAAAATTCAAACACTAGATTGGATTTTCCAGTATGTGGACTCATAAACTGCAGTTTTGGGGTGCTGATTTTCTCATTGGAGATTACCACCATTTGTCTAGAATTCCTTGTTTGGGATTCTTGAATGGCTCTCACGAATACGCTCTCATCACAGGGGTAAATTTTGCAATATCATCGAGGACATGTTACCAGTCTGGCAGCCAACAGGTGGACAGAAATGGGAACCCACAGTCTAAGAGAAAGAAAGCTAGGAGCCCAAGGAACTGAACAATGCTTTTTGTCCCTGCTCTCTGAGGAGCTCAGAGCCTTCCTTTCCTCTTCTTCATAAAACATTCCCATTTATAAACTTTTTTTTCCTTTTAAAATAAGATGCAAAAGGAACTGATTGGAGCCAGTATATTTTATTCTGGGAAAGATGGCAGTGTTCAGAAAGCAGCAGGGACAATGTGGCAGCTCTGCAGAAGGTCGCTACGAGAGGAGAGAGGAGGGGAAGGGACACACACTGAGAACCTGCACTGGGATCCATCAGCACTATTTTGTGAGTCTGAGACTGCAGTGCCCTGTGTGGGCATAGCACAGAGAAACGGCCACCTGCTCTTCAGGAGCCTTGCCTGAAAGGTTCCAGCTCCTTCCACATATTTGAGATCAACTCTAAAAGTCTATATTCCTCTCTAGCTTTGGCCGGTGACTGTATTTTTAACTTGGTGGTTTATTATTGTTATTTTTAATTTGGACAATTAAACCCTGATGAGAAAAGATGCCTGGCAGGACTTCACCTTATCACTGAGGTCTATTGACTTAAGTGATAAATTGATTTTTGGCACTAGCACTATCAAATTTGGTATTTGGCTTCACAGCCCTCAGCTAATTGGAAATGAGGCTAGAGACAGGTAAACCAATATAGCAACAGCAATTATGGTGAATGGGGGAGGACACCATAGAACCAGAAAAATTCCAAGAGCCCAGCAGTTGGGGCCAGTCAATTCATCACTATTTAGTGGCTGCTCTCATGACATGACCCTGTAAATAATCACTGCTATTGACAACAGTGACATCAAGTCAGCAAGAGAAGGTAAACTTTCACTCTGGACTCAGGATTTAAACAGTGAGTAAAGTACAAAACCGAGTTTAAACAGTTCCATTTAAAAACAGCTACATTTTTTTCTTTCAAAAGTCTGTTGCTTAAGCCATTAAGGTTTAATTATTTGGAAAACGGACTGACATAACCTCGATCCTTATTAATAATGAAGTGGACCCTAAATAGCATTTGTGTAGCGTGAACTGTGTTCAGTGCCTGCCAATCCAAAGTCGCCCCAAAGTCCTCTCCCAAATGGTTTTTAATGATACTTTGTATAGAACATTTTTCTCCAGAACATTTCCGAGGCTTCTCACAAAATGCTCACATGGCCTTTCAATTCTAATTTTAAAAACTGTTATTCCCAAGGAAAAGGCTTAACAGCACACACTCCTACAGTCTAGACTTTCGTACCACACCTAGACATAAGCTAACTGAGGTCAGGCTCTTTGCGACAGAAGACTAGAGATTGGATGTCTCTCAGAGACTTAGAATTCTACATCCTTTTACTTGAGCCTTTGGCTTAGGATTGTTTATTTTCTAGCTTACTTAGGTTTGTTTTATACACTAGAGGTCAGGAGGCTGAAGTTCTGTGATGAGGAGGTTTAATATTATAGTTTTCCTTCTCCAATCATTTTCTTCATCTGTGTGTTTTGGAACTGTGTTTATGTTGTTAAAAAGAGATTTGCCTGATGCCCGAGGCAGCTGGCCCTCGTCTTACAGGGATGGCAGCAGCACTGCCACGTGATTCCTGGAGCATTCTCTTTGCTCTCTGCCACACTGCTATGAGATGGATACTCACAAACTCCTTGCCAGCAGCTAATTTCTAATTTTTAGTTTGATGTAAAACATGGCAATCTTGGACTGTTTGCTCCTTATTTCCTTGTATGCCTCAACACCTAGCAAAGTCCTCATATGAAGCAATGGATTTGAGATCTGCAGTACCCAGCAGAACACTAGTCACATGTAGGCGTTTCATATGTGTGTAAGTGAACTGCCCAGGCCCCTACATAAATTGGACAGACTTTACAAATATTTTTCCAAGATCAACGGGCCTCAATCATTTGCTCCTAATTAAAAGATCAGATGGTAACATCATATTTAAGCAAAATACATGCTATCAACCAAGATGAATATAGAGTCCTGACAATTTCTAATTTTTAAGGTGAATGAAATGGGCGAGAAACTTTCTGGAGGACCTGCTTGGGCTTTTGAGGAAATCTAAGCTTCATCACACCACCAAGACTGCAGGGCTAAAGCACTAACAGACCTCCTGCCAGCTAATATCACTAACACAGATGACTTATTAAAGAAAGGCAGATAAAACATTATATTCTTCCATAAAACCCCCTCTGAGAGGGTGCCTTTTCATCCAACAAGAATCAAATACCAATCAATGGTGGCCATTTTAATAACGAAATCGTCCTTTTTAATTGACCTAAACACTACCACTGAGAATATTTTTCCATCCAAACAGCCCTTCTTAATGGTGAGAATATGTGAGTCTAGGGAAGCCTATACTGCTCCATTTCTTTTGCACATTTATCAGCTGTGTGCCATTCACAAAATGCCAGAAAACAGCTCTACCTTTTAGTGTTGTAGCTATTAAAGAAAAAATTGTTTACTAAATGGTTTATTATCTAAGAAGAAATATGGTTATTTCCACGTAATTGAGAACAAATGTGATGGCCTATGATTCATGAAGATCAAGAAGGAAAAAATAAAAAACCTGATGCAAAAGGTAGAGTGGTACCTGACCCAAGCCAAGGTTTTATTTTATGTGTTTACTTATTTATTTTTAATTTTAAATTTTTATGAAACTATCTCTCAAGGAAACGAAAAGAGCACAGTCTTTAATTAATAAGTCCCTTTCCTTGGTCTTTGAATGTTTCACTGTCCAATGAGAAAATCACTGCTATTGAAAAGAAAATTGCAAGGAAATTCTACAGATAATGGGTATTTTCCCCCGCTCTGTGTTTTTGAGAAGATTCTTAATATTTTCAATTTTCATTTCTAATTTCTAAAGGAGTCCCAATCTGACATAACTTTGGAGATTAAAGTTAATAATATTAAACTTTAAAATTCTCTTTACACGATAACAGTAGAAAACAAACATATGGGGAGATTTCCAAGTCATACTAATTGAAAGATTTTCAAAGTGATCTCTTAGGAAGCTAATTCACACTGTAGGTCAACATTTACTAGCAGCTGGTACAGTGTATACTTAGTCTTCACGATTTTTACCCAAATCCATGTACTATTTACATTAAGTAAAATATGATCTTTATTTAAATTTATTCACCTTTCTAAATTTTTTAAATGAAACTTAATTTTTATTTTTAATTTTTTTTCTGGCATTTAATATCAGAATAAAGGAAATTTTTATAGACCATAAATGAAAGCCAGTATCAACTGCAATAGACGGAAGAAGACAAAAAAAAAGCATATAACCCTTCTTAAAGTACTATTAAATTCAAAATAGATGCTTTTGTCTGCAGACAGCTACTCTCACTTTGTTAAAAATGCACATAAATGTTAAAGGAAGTGTTGGAGATATAGTAGCATCAAACTAAGCCTTTTCTGAGAAAGATTCAAAGAAAACTAAAAAATTAATAAATCTCATTATATAATTCAGAGCATTTAGTGCCATGTTTGAATACCATGTAAAACTGTTTCAAATACTAAACCATGGTCTCAAAACCACACCAGGGAAACACTGACCTATTCTGCTGAATAACAAAGACTGTGCACGAGTACACATGCACTGCAGTCATATGAAGCATGGACTTATCTTAAAAAGTGCATGGCCCCAGCATTCAGACAAGGTATTCCCAGCCTTGCCTTCCAAGAACGACAAGAATACTGATGAGGGTAAAGGTAAGAGACATGAATCATCATTTCAAACCTAAGGACCACAGGAAATGACACTGTCCACATTTATCAAAATTGCTATTTGATTAAACAGATGTGACTGATGTAGGCACACTGAGAGAGGAATGCTAAGTATTAAGGGATGGTAAAAAGGAGGTTGGATACTTGTTTTCTACTCTTAAGAAATCAATGACAATAATGAATAGCCCTAGAAAGTAGAAAGTCACTGTGGAGAATGTGAATTTCAATTAGGACTGAGAAACACACTCCATACAGTTTAAAAGATAATATTTGATAAGCTTTTTCTACCTGCAAGCCACACAACCCTTGTTAGGGGAAAAAAAAAAAAAAAGCGGTAAAAACTTAAGAATGGCATGCACCACTTACTGGTAATGAACCCAGGATGGTCCCAGAGTCTTCTTGAATTGAGCAAGTCCTACAATGTCAATATAAATGAGCTCAACAATTCTGTCTCCTACAGTTGGGCAGCCAGATCGGTTTCCCACAACCTTCTTCATTATTCTAGAGAAAGGGCAGAAGAGAGGGGAAAAAAGAAACCATTTACTCTGAGGTACTAAATTTGGCAACTTTAACAAGAAAATAACCATCCCCAAAATCCTTATGAGAGATGACAGTGCAACCCTTCAAACTCTGCTCCTATCTAAATTCTTCCTACCCTCCAGGGCCAACCTAGATGCCTGATTCTTGTAAAAGCAAATGGTAGTGTAAAAACTCAGCCTTTGAAATCAAGGAAGATTCGTGTCTGAATCCTTCTCTATTAGGTAGCAGCTATGAAGCCTTAAGACAAGCTACTTAACCTTTCTGAATCTTTGTTCCTCATTCTCCAGAAAAAAAGGACTGGATATGAAGGTGATGATACCAACCTCTAAAAGGATTCTCTGGGCAGTTACGTGAACAACTGGAAAAAGTGCCTACTGTATACTAGATACTCAGTGATTAATAGTTCCTTCCCACACCCGAGAGCCTGTTCTTATTACTTATTACCCTTACTGACCTCTCTTTCTCTAAATGTCTTCAATTTCTAGCCACTGCAGTATCAACTTCTCTCTATACAGTCTTGCACTATTCCCTAATTTTTTCTCTTATGTCAAATGTTTCCTTCTAACTAGACTTTTCATTACCTTTTCTTCTACCCATCTAGACATAAAACCACCCTTGGACTTAGAGAGTGACAATGTACTTGATGAGTATGTCAACTTCCTGTGTAGGGACAGCCAACTGCTAACTGTACTGCCATGCACTCAGAAAGCAGTAATCATTTTTTCTTATCCATATGTATGCCCCACAGTCATCTTTCACCTAATTATGAACATCTGATTGAAAGAAGAAGGGTAGGGCCGGCTCAGTGTAGGGACAGCCAACTGCTAACTGTACTGCCATGCACTCAGAAAGCAGTAATCATTTTTTTCTTATCCATATGTATGCCCCACAGTCATCTTTCACCTAATTATGAACATCTGATTGAAAGAAGAAGGGTAGGGCCGGCTCAGTGGCGCATTGGATAGTGCGCCGCTTGGGAAGCGCGGCAGCGCTCCCGCCCGAGGGTTCGGATCCCACATGCAGACCGGTTCCCGCTCGCTGGCTGAGCGAGGCGCGGGAGCAACACCGAGGGTTGCGATCCCGTTGCCGGTCCCCAGTCCGGTACGGGGGCAACACTGAGGGTTGCGATCCGTTGCTGGACACGGAAAAAGACAAAAAAAAAAAAAAAAAGAAAGAAGAAGGGTCACAAACAAAAGTCTGCTCTACAGCTCCACATTGCCACTGCTTCAGGCACCCTTCTTCCTCTCCTCTGCATTTCTACAAAAAGCTAGGTTCCCTATAACCACTTTCTTCCCAAGAGTCAGAAAACTTTCTATAGAGGACCAGATAATAAATATTTTCATCTTTGTGGGCCATACATTGTCACAGCTACTCAACTCCACCACTGTAGAATGAAAGCAGCTATGGACAACACGCACAACAATGAAGTGTGGCTGTGTTCCCATGAAACAGTCAGAGGGCTGAATTCCAGCCTCAGTGTGCTGACTCCTAGTCCACCCTGTGTTCAGTGGTTCCCAAATTTGTACACTGGAATTACCTGGAGGCATCACAAAATACTTACAGCTGCACTGTACCCCTAAAGATTTTGATTTAATCAGCCTAGGATTGGTCTGTGCTTCAGAATTTCAAAAACATCCCCAGGTGGTTCTAACACGCAGGCATATTTGGGGACCACTGCCCTATGTTGCTTCCACAGTTTTCTAAATAAAACACATCTAGCCTTGACCTCAGTGTGCATACAGACCACTATAGGCTTTCCACTGACCATTAAGTTAAGTCTCTGCCTGATAAATCCCTAATATGCCTTTCCTCACCTCGCCTGGCAGTACTTGTCCATGGTATTTCCACAGTATTCCATTCAATCACTTAGTCATTCCTTCACTCATTCATTCAATAACAGTTATATAATAGAGTGGCAAACAATATTCAGTTTTCTGCACTCCCTGTGCTTACATTCTAGCATCTCACACCTCAATTAGCACTAATGTAATTAGTGCAATCATTATGTAATATATTAGTCATAATTATCAAAAGATTGGCAGCTCCTTGGCCACATGCAGGTGATCATCTCTGTATGTCCCATACCAAAAACCAGCCCACAGAAAGCACTGAATGAGTGACTGCTAAGTGTTCAAATGCATCCGCTTTATAGATGGTATACCCAGCGTGTTTTAAAGCAAGCAGGAAGAAGGCAACAGGAAGCAGCCTTTAAAGGAACAAGAGTGGTGACAGTGGTGATTAAGGGTTCAGAAGACCTCAGGTTTATCTAGCTCTGAAAGGAGCAATGTAGAACTGCGGTGAAGAGCACTGGCTTTTAAATCCGACAGACAGAGGTTCAAATCCTGGGTCTCCTACATATAATCCATGAATCCTCGAATAACTCATTTTTGGTTTGAACCTCCTCATCTTTACGCTCCTCATCTTTAAAATGCAGAGAGCAATAGCACCTACTTCAGGGTGCTAAGGACTAAATAAGATAAAACATGTAAAGTGCTTAGTATCTGATGCACAGTAAGCAGTTAAGAAAGGTTAGCTGTTGACACTCATCATCAATATCATGGTTGTCATAATTGTTGATATTATTGTTGCAACTGGGCTTTTATTACAGCACCTGGCATATGAAAATCATTAAGAAATGATAGCTTATATAATCTTAAAGATATTGTTTCCATCTCAACACATTGCAATCAACCAGGTGTGGACGTTGGACCTAACACAAGTGACTCCTTGGGCGTCAATGTCTTTGACAATCAAGTAGGAGCAGGGTGGAACCCCTCTGGGTATCAATGTCTTGGACAATAAAGTAGGAAAAGATTGTTTGAACACTCCTCCCATCTCTAGAATATCCATTCAAAGTATTTCTTCCAGAAACACCTAACATATTGCAATATAACTTGGCCACTGGGTAGAACGTCTCCATGGGCAGTTATCCAAAGAAGTGAAGGGTATCTAAGTATCCCAGCTGTGTCAATCTAAAAGGGATTAAGAGAGGGCTAGAGCTAGAAGCAAATTTCAGTGAAATAGAAAACCCAGGTAGAGTTAACAGACTCCCAGTTGAAAGTTGGCTGATTGAAAATGGATTGGATCAGGGCTTTCAGGAAATTCATCCTATCCAAATTAAATTATAAACAGGAACCTGCCCTGTTTTAAGATTTAGAAAGCTCCATGTTGAGCAGGGAATAGTATGAATTTCAGCAAGAGACAGGGAATTAGGAAAGTCAATAATGTTTTGTGCTGCAGATGTTGGAAGCACCTGTAATAGCAAAGAATAAGCTCCTTAGTTTGAATTTTCTGGCATTCATTTATGAAGCCTCTAGAGCCTGCAGCTACAATGAAAACATATTATCCTTTTCACAGTGTATGTATTTAGCTCCTGAAAATAATCTTCTTATCTCCTGTTTAGTGAATTATCACTTTCATTTTCCTCCACAAGAAATTACACACTAATACAGGGCTTTAAGAGTTTACAATTTCTTTTTTGTATTTTGATTTTAAAATTGAAAAGTAATCTCCTTACTCCTTGAGCTCAGCCAGTGAAGCTGAAATCCTAATGTCATGGCCCAGTAAGTACAGAGATGTAATTAAATCACTCCACTGAACTAATTCACCAAGAGGGCCACCACTGAAGGCTGTCTCTGCAATCTTAAATCCAGATTCCTTGGTCAGGAGTCCCAGGTGAACAAGGACCTAGAAAACAAAGAAGAGGCATATGCTGATTTGCACTGAACGAACCACAAACTCCATAGCAGACCACCAGAAAGTGATCAATTCCAAAGTCACGTTTATGTCCCAACAAAATCTCAATGTGGGGTATGCTATTTTTCTAGAAGGTACAAAGAAAGGATGGAAATTTTTTTTTTTTTTGGTTTTAGATAAATAAGATCACTGCTCCCTCTGTATGGCTATCAGGATAAGGTATAGACAGATAATCCTGCTATCAGAAAGTTGGATGTATCTGTAAAATCAGAATTAAAGAAAAGTAAGCCAGAACAATAAAATATCTTTTAACAATATTGGGCTTTTTTCTACAACTGAATATTTAACCTTTTATGTGGAAAATTTCAAACACGTAGAAAAGCAGACATAACAATATTGTCAATCCCATGTACTGATCACGTAGTTTCAACAATGATCAACTCTTGTTTCACCTATACACACCCCTATTTTCTCTCAACCCCTCTAGATTACTTTGAGGCAAATTCTAGGTATCACAGCCTTTCTTTTGTAAATAGTTCAGTATGTATTTCTAAAAGAAACAAACCTTCACTTAAAAAATATAACCATATCATTATAACCCCCCAAAAGTTAATAATTCCTTAATATCATCTGATACCACTTGTGTTTATATTTCAACTATTCCTTATTTTTTTTTTTAAGTTTTGTTGTATGATTCAGAAGTCAAAATGTGTACATTATAATTGCCTCGTAAGTCTCTTTGCCTCCTTTAACCTATACAGTCCCTCCATTTTTTTTTAGGGGGACTGGTTAGCGGATATAATTTATTTATCAAAGAAACTGGGTTTTATTTCCAGAAGAGTTTCCCATACTCTGGATTTTGCTGATTGCAATCCCAAGTTGTTGTAATCAGTAATTAGATCTAAATTAATAATTAGATCTACAGACACAATCAAAGTCAGATTTGATTTTTTTGGCAAAAGTACTTCATAGGTGGTGCTGTGTACTCCCACCAGTGGGAATGATGTGTAGGTGTCTGTGTTTGGGGATGTGAGTGGCCATTGATAATCACTAACTACATCCATTAATTCATTCGGGGTTGCAAAATGGTGATATTCTGTCATTCCTTCTGCATATATTAGCTGGAACACTTCTATAAAGAGAAACTATCCTTCATCAACTATTTGGTTACCCTGAGGTGACCCTGAGGTTTACAAAGAATGAGCCTGGTAAATACATGATTCTTTCCCTTTATTTACCAGTTTTCACACTAACAAATTGTTCTTTAGCATACTCAAGACCTACGAGGTTCTTTTGTCTTTTTAAAAAATATTATAAAATCATGTATATAAATACATTTTCTGTGTTTCAATGAATTGCAGTTGTCCTTAATGATTATCAAATTATTCCACCTTGACCAGTGTGAGGCTATCCAAGTTGGCCCCTAAGTTCTTTTGACACAATCCTAGTAGTCTGATAGCTTCTCTGCTCTTGGGAATGATGACAAGATGGTCTAAGCTCATCATGTACAAGTTTTGTCTCATATTTTTTCTTTTTTTTTGGCAGCTGGCTGGTATGGGGAACCGAAACATAACCTTGGTGTTACAAGGCTGCACTCCAACCAACTGAGCTTACAGGCCAGCCCTGTCTCAGACCTTAATAAGCTATTTTTCCAAGTACCGCTTATACCACCTAGTGTAAATTGCATTAGAGATCAGAGTCTGGGACTTAGGGTACTTTAGTTTATCATAGAGGGCCTTTTTCAGTGGCTCTAGTGAGGAAATGTATTTTTTCCTCAAAGTTAAATCATGAGTTTTATACTGGGACTTCCAATTCAAACTCAGGATTACAGTATTCTTACAGACCATCATCCACCTTACAACTTATTTCCTCTGTCCCACACTCACAATCCCACTTCTCAGAAATACTAACGTAACTACTCATTTGCTTTATACCAATATTCTCAATGAATTCAGAATAAGAATATATCAATATCCCTGCACACTGCATAATTAGTAAAAATCGTATTAACATATTTTTGCAGTTATTTTTGTCCTTCATAACATCCCTTCTGAAATGTTCAATTTATGGTGTCCTAAAATTACCAAAAATAGTTCTTTTCTGAGTGCTTACATCCAAACTGATGGATATGTAGTCAGTTCATCTGTTTTATTTTCCTTGTGACTTTTAGATTTTTTTTTTGGAACTGAACTTTGTTTTATACTTCCATAAAATGGTTCCAGTGTCAAATCTACAAAGTAAGATACATTCAGAGAAATCCAATTTCTATACTTGTTACTTCTATGCTATTCCCTCCTCCCCTTATTTGATTTTTTTTCCTTATTGTGGTAAAATACACATAACATAAAATTAACCATTTTAATGTGTATAGTTCAGTAGCATTAAGTGTATTCTATTCACATTGTTGTGCAGCCATCCCTACCATCCACTCCTTTAATTTTATGGTTTATCTTTCCATTTTAAAAACCATGCAAGAAACATATGCATATTATATGTGTATGTATATATCTATATGTATACCTATAGATATAAATTCCTCTCCCTTTTAAAAATAATATACACTATCTTCCACCTAACATTTTTTTCACCTAACGATATATCCAGGAGATTACTCCATAGGATTATATAGAAATACTCTTTATTTCTTTTACAGCCCACCTGCAGCATCTGAACACATGCTCTTCCATATACAAGTATTTGGTGCCATATGTTTGGGCTTGCTGTCTCATAAACTCAAAAGATCTAAGCAAAGCTGACCCATCAATCTGTGTAGTTCTGGGGTCTTACAAGTGTATCTGTATTTTCTTTTTCAAAGATATCAAATTAGTCAATTAGAAATACCAAACTCATTTTTAAGTTCTTTTCTTAGATGTTAAGAGCAAATTATTCACTTTGCTCAGTTTTGAAATCAGAACAGTTTAATCTAAAGCCATGCCACCTAATCTGTAACTCTTAGGGTATAAGTTCTTCTAAGCCCATGGGATTCTAGAGGTTTTCCAGGCATCTCCTCATAAACTCGAAACAAACTGGCTCAAGTTTAGTAAAGTATCTCTCTCCTAGGACCATAAGCAGAAACACTAACCAGACAGAACAGCAATGGAACTCAATGGCTGCCCAAACCCTAGACTTGACAAAAAAAAAAAAAAAAGTGAAGTTGTCATGATGACGTAACAGCAAATTCTCAAAAATTGAATTCAGGTAAAGAAGTGAGGGAAAATTTCCTGATACCCTGAGAGAGAAGCAGTCAGGTGGTTCAAAGGAAAGTCTTGTAGGCAGATAATTGGCTTGGCTTCATACAAGAAACTTGTTCTGGTTCCTACTAAGTAAGAGTATTTTAATTGGCGATAGGAAAACCCAAAAATGGCTATACAAGAGACTGAGCAGATTCATCCTGAGGGAGTATCATTTGAGACATGACATTTTTCTTAGTCTTGTTTCCAAGCAAAATCAAATTTTAAAAGAAAACTGGCATCTAACTGAACAAAATTAATACGAAACTCACTTTCTTCCGCTTTCTCTTTTCAAGATTCTGCTTTTCTGCCAGGGACTTGATTGCTTGGATCCATGCATCAGCCATTCGCCGGATCCGTAGTCGCATCCACCGGAACTCTTCATGCTTTTTCATCATACTGTAGAGAATATTAAAATCCGTACGAATTTCTGCCTAGTAACAGAAATTTAATAAAATGAATATCAGATAAAAAGTCAGAAAGCATAATGGTTTTCATGAGGTGACATTTGAAAACTTGAAAGAAATAGTCAATTAAATCCAGGGCTTGAAAGTAAGTCTTGTCTGCTGAATTTAATAAAATGAATATCAGATAAAAAGTCAGAAAGCATAATGGTTTTCATGAGGTGACAGTTGAAAACTTGAAAGAAATAGTCAATTAAATCCAGGGCTTCAAAGTAAGTCTTGTCTGCTACACAGCTCTTCCTTAAAGGTCTTGGGATTGCAAATTGAAGGAAAGGTCCCTGACTACTTATCTGCTGTAAGGGAAATCATTAAAAAATCAGAAATTGAGAAAGGCAGCACAGTCATTGCAAAGCCCTGAGCTATGCTAAATTGCAGTTTTTACAGTGAGTGTGCTTGATGTACCTTGAAATCTCAGCACCCAAGTGTTTCATGCCACTTGGATCTAGTGCAGGGCAGCAGACTCCTGGGAAAACTGAAGCCAATTCTTAGCAGGCTACCTGACATCAGGTGGACTGTCAAAAAGCCTCTTTCTGTCCAGAGTTAAATAGGAAAATAAATGCTCATCCTTTAGTTTTGTACCAGTCCAAAAAAAACAATGCCCAATTCAGTATTTACTAAGAAATTTAAAAGCCAGAAATACTATTTTTCTGCTATAACTGAATATAATTCAAAATTCAGACCAGAATAACTTAAAAGCCAAGACGAATATTTTCCCCAATATTCTGGACAATATAGTTGGATACAACCAGTGAATGAAATAACGGAAAAACATAATACCTATATTGCATAGAACATCTCAAACATGTTGAATCTATCTTTTAGCAGTCACCATAGCTCATTCTGAACACTCATCTCCCTCCCTGATTCAACAACATCCCAAGATGCCCAGGTTTATGGCATGGGTCAGCCAACAGCAGCCCTTGAGCCAAATCCTCCTCATTATCTCCTGTTTTTGTGTATCAAGTTTTATTGGTCATTTACATACTGTCTATGGCTGCTCTCTGTGCTACAATGGCAGCAGTTGTCAAACATAGTTCTTATGGCCTGAAAAGATGAAAATATTTACTACTTGGCTTTCTACAGAACAGGTTTGCTGATCCCTGGTCTAAAGAATAAAGATTTAAGCTTTTAACATGGCATACAAAGCCTTTCACAGTCCCCTTCCTACCTTTCCAATCTCATCGAAACCCTATGGCTTTGCCTCACTGAACCATGCTCTACTCCCTGTGATTGCCAAGCTCTCACTTTTCCATATCAGAGACCCCCTTTTCTCCTTGACCTTGTACAAACTTGCCCATCATTTTAAATTCAGCTCCAGTGTCAGCTTCTCTATGCGATCTACCCTGACCCCTGCAGGCTGAGATCATCTCTTCCTCATTATTTCCATAGTCCTGTATTACAGCGTTTGTGACAGGCATGGTCATTATTTACAACCATCACCCTCATTAGATCACCAAGGGCCTTCATGTCTGATACCAGGTCTAATTCATAGCAGTAGCCCAGCATTTAGGAACCCTCAGAGAATTGCTTGACAAAAAAATATATAAGTGGTTGACTGATTTGGTCACTTAGACTTCCACAAGACTGGTGCCGTGAGTTTTTCAGTTTAACACTATTTCAGATTATAGCCAGAATTTCTAGAAGATTCCGCATGTATCACTTGGCATCTGACCTAAACGCTCAAGTCTAGAAAGAGTTTTCCAAAATCACTTACTAATGAATTATGATCAGTTTCGTCGTAGGGATTTTTTGCTCTCCAAGGTAAATGAGGACACCAATTTTCAACCTGAAAAACATAAATCAGTGACACTCAGTATGCTGGTTCATCTATAATTGAGTTACTGTATGTACAAAGCACTGAGAACAGTTCCTGGCACACAATGATCACTATATTAATGTGAGCTATTATTAGCCAAACTCCCATGCTTTTAGCTAGCAATCCAGATACAGGTGCCCTCTCAGATGAAACAATCAGCAATGGTTATCAGATGTAAAGTGTGATCACATGCTCTTTCTCTGATAATCAGCAATAACCACTGCTGATCAGAGAAGGCGCATGTGATCACACTTTACATCTGTCCTTTGAAGTACTTTACAGCTACTGATTCCTTAATCATTTAGTCTTCACACTTCTGTACCAGAAGGACAGGGAGTCTTGCGGCAGGAAGTTAAAAGACTTGAACATTACCACAGGGAAATGAAAATGTAAAGGTGCCTCTGTGACTATTTAGCAAATGGACAGGAATGACTCGTTACCTGCCATGTCATATCTGGAAAGGAAGTAGGATGTTATTTGAGCCACAGAAGTCAATCATTTATCTCAGATTAGGAATGCAACTGATAATTTAAGGCTAATAAGGTCAAGGCTTCCCTTGTTTTCTGACTATTCATTTCATACGATCTCAAGAAATAAGGTGGTAAGACCTATTGAAGAAAGAGATGAAAGGAAAAACAAAAGAACAAATCCTCGGTGGTCTTGTGAGAACCATTCCAGAAGATGGATCATTCTGTCAATAATCAAGGACTTAGAGAGTTGAGGGAGGAAGAAAAAGAAAGGAAAAAAGTGCCAGATTTTATAGGAGTTACTTCAACAAATTTTACCAAAGAAAACTGGACAAACTATGTCTGTTTTTCTGCAGGGTTAGAAAAAAAAAATTGGGTAAATAGTAATTTCTAGTAAAGGAAGAATGAGAAATGCATCAAGTAATACAATTTTACCAAAGAAAACTGGACAAACTATGTCTGTTTTTCTGCAGGGTTAGAAAAAAAAAAATTGGGTAAATAGTAATTTCTAGTAAAGGAAGAATGAGAAATGCATCAAGTAATATTGATGTCTGGCTTCTTTCAAAACTAGCTATAAAATTTCAAGATAGCATGCATTATCGCCTATGAGATTAGAGATGACTAATAAACAGGGATTGAAATAATTTTCCTACAGTCATGTGGACCTATAAAATTTAACAGAGCAGGAGGGTAGAAGAGATGCTTGGAGGGGTCACTGAGACAGCAGGATGTGTGTGGGACCACAGCCTCCTGGGTCAGCAGAGCAGAGTCAGACAAGATGGTCTGCCCTGTAGGTCTGGATGAGTTTTCAAAGACACACGTTAGTTACACCAATTCAGAAATTATTCATAATGCAAGGTGATTTTTACTATGACCAAAAATAATTGGCCTGATTTGCATAAAGCCATCTGCTACTACAAATGAGCTGAAAGCAATAAGCAGAGTGCAGCAAAGCTTGGGGAGGGCGGAATCCCTGGATAGGAAAAGTGCAATATTCTCTTTTCTCCTTGTGGAGTAAAATTAGACTTCACCATATTTGTGAATGACTTTAGAGATTCATAAGGACTCCCCATAAGGAAAGTTGAAATGGTTTTTACTCATAAAAAAAAGCAAATACTAACTTGCCTTGGAGGCCCACGGTCTAATTACGAGGATCTTATAGCAATGTGACCATGAAAAGCAATATCTGGAGCTCCACAAATGAGAAAAATGAGGGAAAACTGCAGAAAAGCAGTTCGAAAATAGATGAAGCCTCAGCTGACCCCAGCAGCATTACACACATCTGTACCTCATATTCTTAGGCCAGATTGAATTATTTGGCTCCAATTAAATTTTTGTAAATGGACTCAATAAAACATCCCTATAAAGTATATTTATAAGATGAAGCCTTCATATGAATTGCAGACTTGATTTGTGAGACCTTCGACTCCATCAAAAAAATAAAATAAAAAAGAGGATGAGCAAGCAGGGTACAGATTTGAAATAAATCTCCCACTGAATAAATAACCAAATTTACACAGCAATCCAGCAGGATAAAAAATTCCCCCATAAATAGTATGATGAGGAAAGATGGAACAAGTCTTAAGAATATCAACTAAATTAGTGAGACCGGACATTGAAAAAGGAGAGTACATTCCCTCCGCAATCCTCCACACCAAGAAGAATCTTCCAAGATTCACTGACGAAAATACAGTCCAAGGTGATCTTCTAAAATATGACTTCCCTACAGAATCCTCAAGACTGTTATTACTCTTTGAAACTAACCATTTATCTTAGTTTTTCTTACTCAGTCACTGGATACTACTTTGCAAAGCTCCAAGGACATCCCTGCAAGTATGGAAAGTAGTCAGTCCAATTTAGCTTTTAGTGAGAAATTTTACCATTACAAATGCACTCATGGTGGAAAAATCAATTAGAAACATCGTAACAGAGAATGAAGGGTGGGTTTTTAAGGTTGTTTTTGTACACAATGACAGGATAACTGGTTAACAAAATAATTAAATTATACTTAAGCCAATTACCCCGTGGAGAAAGGGGAAAAAGAAAAGAAAGCATTTCTTTCTTTCTGAAACCTCAGAGGATTAACAGGGTTGGAAGTAAGCCAACACTGGCAATAATTCCAAGTACTAAAACAGCCCTCAGATGAGCAACATTTTCCTAAATAATAGCACCGGTAATAACATTCAGGGAAAATCGTGTTCAAGGCTGATACCTCAGCCTCCTAATTCCTAACTCTGTTTTCTGTCTAATCTGTCCAGGGTCCTTTTACAAGCTTACCCTACCAGTGCAGCATCCTACCAATAAAGCTAGACCCCAGAAGTGCCATCATATTCCTAATCTGGAAGTGGTACTATTTCAAGTTGTCCCGAACATCTCTTTTCCTCCTGGCTCTTAGAACCCTAGTGTCCTCACCTGCCTGTGGCTGCCTTCCTTCACCCACTGCCTTGGCCACACTTTTCCAACTGGGGCACTTGGTGCTCTCTCTCTGGGATGGGATTTTGTATTTGCCCTTGGTGCAGAGACCCATTGGACCCTCTCACTGCCTACCCCCATCTCCGCCCAATTCTTCTGGCCTGGCATCAAGCCCTCTGCCAGGGAAGGATTGGACATCCAGAAAAGTAGCCAATAACTCACCACAGTAAGATGGAGAATTGAAAACCGTTTGAGTTCATGGCAACATGCACACAACAATCGATAGAGAAGCAGAACCATTACTCTAATAACCTTCCATTTCAAGGCAAAACTCCTTCAACATGAACCAATCTTTTCAGTGCACTAGCCTCAAGCCACAAAATAAAGAGGCAGCAAGAACAAAGACGAGCCAGGCTAGAAGTTCAGAATATGAACATATATTCCACGGAGAGGGCCCTACAAATCACTTTTTCTTGAATGAGGAGACATAAAATGATACTGGTTTTTGACATTCTTCCTTCCAGTGATTTAAACTTCTTTGAACTAAAAAGCGTTTGCAGCTTAATCATGAGATTGTGAATCAAAGCATTCTTTGAGTCCCTAAATTTCTAACTAGGTCAGACTTATTATCGAGGTCTGTAGGATGGACAATTCATTATATTTAAGGAAAAAGAAATGGCTAGTAGATATATATATAGCTCAAATTGGGTTTTAAAGGGGGGAAGAAGATGTAATAGGATTATTGCAAAAACTAATAGTAGATTCAATGCATATATGCATGTGGTTAGGTATACTATAGCATAACTCTTCATAGCAATACTCTGTTCTTTTGGAAAAATAATGATCAGTCTGTTATGGCCTCTTTCATGATTAATGTGAAGTGTCTTGTTCTAATGGATCACTGACTCACTGACATAATAGGATTTCACGCTGTATTTTTTCAGATGGTTAGTGCAACCAAAACTAAATGGGAAAAATACATAAGAAAAATCTGAGAATATCTCCAGATGATGTTATGGGTGCTTTTCATTTTCTTTTTTCTGCTAATCTGCGAGTTATAATTTTTTAAACAATGAATATTAATTAATAGAATCATTTTTAAAGGAGTTACATTATATAAGCAGACAATCATTTATTAAAGGCTTACGATGTCAGGCTCTCTGAAGAAAAAAAAAAACTTGCATGCATTACATCACTTAATCCCCCAAAGGGCCCTAATGACACGAGTGCTATCACCATGCTATATGGGAGGAAATCAAGGCTTAAAGGGAGTGTGCTGAGGTAACCCCACTAGTGAGTGGCAAGGGCTGGGTGACAACTGAGATCTGTTGCTTCTCTGACCACAGCACATTAGAGGCCACACTTAGTGAGGGACAGGAGAGCTCTTGAGTGGGGAAAGAGGACTAAATCTGGTATCAGCCAAATGGATTCTATGTCCAACTCTGCAAATAACTAGGCATGTAACTTTAAACAATTTGGCTTTCAAGTTTTCTCATCTGCAGAATGAAGGAGTTGGATCAAATGATCCTCTTAATTCTATTATCCTGGAAGATCTGAACTGTGGTTACTGGAAGCGGAAAAGGGGAGGAGGGAGAGAGATAGAAAGAAGCTGGTAAATGGACACAAAACTACAGCTAGCTAGGACAAATAAGTCCTATTGGTGTACAGTCGATCCAGGAATCTATAATTAACAATGATTTGCTGCATGTTATCAAATGACTAAAAGAGAGGAGATCAAGAATTCTTATCACAAGGAAATGATTAAGTTTTGCAATGATGAATATGCTACTTGCCCTGATTAGATCATCACACATTGTATATATGTATTTAAACATAACTCTGTACCCAATAAATATGTACAACAATGTTTCAATAAAAAAATTTTTTAAAAAGA
>NW_007729362.1:183043-200774 GCF_000696425.1 Galeopterus variegatus | reverse complement strand
TACACATACATACATGCACACATATACACACATATTTGTTATACTGATGATTGTATCAAATGAAGTTATTCTTCTCTCTACCATATGCCAATCCCTGCTCACTCCACCTCCTGAAGTTTCAAAAAGGAAATGCCAAAGGTAAACGATGTCTACTCATTAAAAGATATGTGGTTCAGCTATCTAGACTGGTCCTCTGCACAAAACACCTGAGTCATTTAATATTTTGGCCCAATTGCTTATTTGAGTGGTTGTGTATGGGGCTGGGGTGGGAGACAAAGGATAAGAACAAAAGCAACGATGTACTAGGCCAAGCATGAGGATAAACCATTTACACACATTATCTCATCTGATCTTTCAAATAATCTTTTGGGAAAGGCTGGTTATCATGCCAAAAGAAAACACTGAGTCACAGACTGGACACAGACGAGGACTGAAACGCTGTCTGTCCCGCCCCAGAGCCAATGTACTCAATCATTACTCAAAGCACACAGACTTCTGGCTCCTACAGTCCCATAATCTGAGTCCAGTTTTTACTATTAAAGTATTACTGCCTAAGTCTTCTATATAAAATTCTTTAAAGTGAGTGATTTATTGTACTCCTACTGTGTGGCAGTACTATAAGGTTAGTGAAAGTAGTAACAAGACACTGCTTCCAACTCTTGCCCCTACTGCTTTGTGTGTGTAGCAACAGCGATCATTTTAAGCCTAATCTGGACCATGTTCTACGTGTACTCAAATCTTGAAATAGCTTCTCATTGCACTAAGAAAACCCAGAATTTATGCTAGAATCTTATAAAATCTGACCTCAACCCCTACACTGTGTGCCTCCCTTCACTCTGCCCTACATATAAACAAGCTCTTGGCAAGACCAAAAACCTGCCAAGCTCATTCCCACTTCAGTAGAGTTGCAGGATTTACGGGAAAGCAAAAAGAAAAAGGATGTCCAGTTAAATTTTAATCTCCAACATCAATTTTTTGTTTTAGTAATAGTATGTCCCACGTAGCGTTTGTTGCATACTTAAAAATTTGTTGTTTACCTGAAATCCACATTTCACTGGGTGTCCTGTATGTTATCTGGTAACCCTATACCCCGGGGCATCTGCATTTGCTATTCTTTCTACCTGAAGCACTTTCCTTCCAGAGTGTTCCATGCCTCACTCCCTTACTTCATTCCATACTATGTTCAAATGTCTCAGAAGCCTTCTCTGACCTACTTGCCTGGTCACTCTGTATCCTTAGCCTACTTTATTTTCCCTCAGAGTATGCATCTCTTATGGAAATTATTTTATGTACTGCTTTGCTATTTATTTGCTCCATCAGAATGTAAGCTCCTTGAGGACAGAAACTTCTTCTGTCCTGTCAGTCTGTCCCCGCCCCGAGAACACTGCCTGCCACACAGTAGGTCCTTGACCAGTATTTGCTGAGTAGTGAATGAATATATAAAACAAGATCTGAGCACCAAAGATACTCACGGTAATGATAATATTTTCCACACGTGGCACTTCAACAGTTTTATTTTAGTAGAAATTTTCAATAAAGCCTCAGGTAAGTGGGGGGATCCAGAGAAGAAACTAGGCCAATGTGTTTCCTCCACTGCTGCCCCCTTCTGAGGCCGGCAGGAATATTAGGAAAACAAAGTATGAAACCAGCCATGTGCAAGAGCTTGAGTGATCACCACAGTCCTGCTGAAGATCTTAGGGAAGGGGCAGACCTTAAAGAGAAGCTGCAGTAAGTTGTCAACGTTGCCACAAAACTAGTGGGGTTCTAATGAGAAAGTCACACCGAGTTTCAAAAATCCATTCCAAATTGCCAGAGGAGGAAAAAGTCAATTTTACTTTACAGAGGAGAGGCAGCAAATGAATCCCTCTGCTGCCAACCACACAGATAATGCATAGAGATGCTTGTTCTACCAATTCTCACTAGGCACACTTCCTGCTGCATGCTGGTAAAACTGGCCCCATAAAACCTGCATCCACACTGAGGATACTTTGACAGCCAAAGCCACCCAATTATAGGAGGCAGTCACATTCTGGAGACCAGGGATGTAGTTCTTTTGTGTTTAAAGTGCGAAACTGGCCCCATAAAACCTGCATCCACACTGAGGATACTTTGACAGCCAAAGCCACTCAATTATAGGAGGCAGTCACATTCTGGAGACCAGGGATGTAGTTCTTTTGTGTTTAAAGTGCAATTTTGCCTAGAGCATAGATCCAGGCAAATAATGCTAAGTGGCAATGAGAATAAAAGATGGTGAGAAAGCTACGCCTTCTAATATAATTGCCTCATCCCATTCTAACAGTCTAATCTGGTGCCTTGTACTCTCATAGATACGATATTAGAGATCATTATATTAAATTTGTTAATAAGTGCTCAAAATGCTCCTGCTTCATGTCTCGACCTGAATATCTTAGTGAATTTTAATGTTACAAATTTTACAATGACTTTTCCCCCCAAGATTAGAAAGGTTATAGCTGGGCAAAGCTACACACTCAGAACAACAACAAAAAAAGATATTGCCTATTTTTAAAAAATGCTTCAAATAGAATCATTCATTCAATAAACACATGTGCCAGGCACCACTGCACGTAAGAAAAGAACAGACAAAAATCTCTCTGGAGATTCCTTTCTACATACTTGTTAATTTTGGATGCTGATGGTCACCACAGTGCCTTTGCACTTGCTGTTTCCATTGCCTGCTATACACTGTCAGAGAGCCACACTTCTTATTCTCTTACCTCCTTCATACAGGCATTCAAGCATCATTCACTCATCTTCTCAGTAGGGCCCATCCTGATGGCTCTATTCAAATTCAAAACTGACACTATCACTTCTGATGAGCACTTCTTGACCCTTTTATTTTCCTCCAGGGCACTTACTATGATGTAAGAAATTACACATTTTACTTTCTTCATGTTTTATCTCCTCTCAAAATCAAACCTTAATGAGGAATGTTTGTTCACTGTTATATCCCTAGCACCCAGAAAATCCCAATAGCAATTAATACCCCCGGCACCCAGAATGTGGTCCCTAAGCTTTATTTCCCTCCAGAAACCAGAATCCTTAGAGAAATGGTTGATACCAGACCGTGGGCAAGGATTGTATAAGATACACCTGGAAGGTCTTGTCATACCATAGAGTAAGAACACCATTAAAAACTACCAGGGTCAAAGGACTCAAGAAGCAATATGAACAGGTTCCCACTGGCTAAAGCAGGGGTAAGTTGAAAATAATTGAAATGGATTGAACATATCAAATATGTTTCAATCAATGACTTCATAAAGATAATAAAAATGAAAAGCATGCAAGCAAGCAAAAGAAAAAAGTGGAAAATGCTAGGAAGCCAATTGGAAAGTAGGGGTTTTCTTTATGAACTCTCTCTCAGGGTGACCAAACAGCAGATGAGAAGCCATTTCTGATATATCAAGAAGGAACACTTAATAAATTAATGAACCCAGGCACTGATCATACCACTGCTAATATCACAACATACATGCTGCCTCCTGACACAAGTACATAATACCATCCACAGAGTAGTCTTGCAAAAAAAACCTTAAGGCTGACTCTGATCAAGACTCGCATCTAACCATCAATTTACAGAAAATATACAAGTTAGAGAACCAGTTTATACAACACAGGGATAAAAATCATCAAAACTCAGAATATGACAAATTAAGGCAAATGAAGCAGTTCCTTCAACCAAAAATTGTCAGGGGTAAAAATAAGAGACAGAAGGGAATCTAAAATTAAGAGAGACTTAGGAGACGCCAACAATTGCAATTTATAATTCTTACTTAAAATTTAGTTCAAATAAATAAACTTTAATTTGTAAGATGATCTAGAAAACATAAACGCTAATCTGATATTTGATGATATTAAGGAATTACATTAATTTTCACATGTGGAAAGGTATTAGTAGTTATAATGGAAGTAGTTATATGTTTTAAAAGAGTCTCTTGAAGATACATATTGGAACATTTATAGATGATATGATGTTTGGGAATTGTTTCAAAATAATGGGGCAAGGAAGGGTGTAAATGAAATGAGATTGCCCATGAATTGACAAATTGTTGAATCCGAGTCATGGATTTGTTATATACTCTTCTCTTTTGTATATGCTTAAAATTTTCCATATTAAAAAAGTTTAAAATATAAAAATAAAAAAAATATTTTTGGGCACACAATAGAAATAGAAATGTAAGAGACAATATCTAAAAGTGTGTAAAAAACAAATTGGAGATGACTGTATTAAAGTCCCAGCCTGTCACATGTATTCCAAGGAGCAAAGAGGTGCTAGTTTGGGGTTTGGTAAGTCTTGTCCTTTCCCCTTCTGATATTTGCAAGGTGAAGGCTGGAACAAGAAGTCTAAATATAAATATTGTAGTATCTGAATATAAATGTTGTAGTATCTAAACAGGAAACGTCCCTAAGAACTTCAGAGAGGGGTGAGGTCGAGGGGAACAGAACTAAGAGATCAGTTAGGCTGCCTGACAAATATTAGTCTGTAAAATCAGGATTGTTTTTTAAAAAAATCATTTATTTATAAGGGTGTCTTACAACTCAGGTAATAAGAGCAATAAACATACATAGATGAAAAAGATACAAATAAAGGTTGAACTCAGAAAGTGAAAAGAACATGATCATAAATCTCCATCACCTCCTTCACTGCCAAGAAATATAATCTCACAGAAAGGGAATTTCCTATTTCAAATGGCTAAACATTTCAAAGACATGTGTTGGTATTCTCAGGCAACAGACAAGTGATGTTTTAAAAATACTCCCTGACCTGTCCCAAAATGTTTGTTATGTTTTTCCATTTAGGTTTTCTCCTGCAACCTAAACAATCAATTCTTTGTCGCTGCCCACTTTAACAAATTAGTCTGTGCAACACCATTTCCAAGTTATCTTTAGGAGCCAACAGAGCCCATAAATCCAAATCATTGTACTGGTTATTAGGATTTCATTTCATGCTCACATTCACAAACATTTAAGCTTTTACCCTTTCCTGTTGGGCATTAATCTTGGCATTAATCAAGGGATTAAGTATGCTGAATTTAAGCTCCAGGTTAATAGCAAGCTCAGCCAATATTAGTTTTACATATTGCCAAGGGAAGAAAAGACCTTTATGCCTGTTGTTCATGAAATATAAGAAACAGATTGATGAGTAAGGCATGAAATTGCTTCTTTTGTTCCTTTATGAGGGAGTCATACACACAGGCATATATACACACACGTGTCTAGTCCAAACTGGCATTTGAAGCAACAGCCTGTACACACCCTAAGATCTAGCAGTCAATCACTGGACAATTTGATTATTTCAAAGCAACTACCATATACTTGAAATGGCAAAAGAAGTGCTTAAAAACACAGCACACACAAATAAAGAGGTCTGGAAAGGTATGGTACTTGCTAGCTTCTGGAACAAATGTTTAAAAAGAAAAGAATGTGTGGGTGTCAGACATATCAGCATCATCCATCAATATAATATCAATAGAGGTGAAGAAATTCATTCTAAATTTTATAAAAGCTGATAGCAGTAAAAGGCTTTGCAGACAGCTAAGTTAATATACCTGAAACAATGATGTTCAGAGTAATTACTTTATAGGGCCTTATCTCTGTAACAGGAGTAGTTACATGGCTCACAAAAACAGATACAGAAAATGAACTGCCTGATGTTCTGGAAATACAAGGCTGCCTAATGAATCATTCACTCGCTCCTTCCATTTGGAGTAGCTAACATGTGGCTTTTATGAGTTATGTCCTCCGGAGAGTTGGTGGTGGTTCTCTTTTTTGGAGTATGGTATCAAAATTATGGAGTGTTAGAAAACTAGCAATAAAGATTGATTAATTGAAAGTAGCTAAATTAGAGCCATATTTCAAACAAGTGGATTTAAGCATAAGAGCAAATGCAAAGTCAGTGGCTCCAAGTCTCTTAACTGAGTTAACACGAAGGAGACAACAGTAATGACAAATGCAGGACTTTGGAGCTAAATGACTTAACCTGGGTGATCTATAACTTGGCTCTCCGAGACATTAGGGGCTCAGTGATGTTTCATTCTTCTTCTTGTCTACCACCCAAAGCCCCGCCCCTAAACAAGGGCAACCACTCGATTTTTATCTCTATATAATATTTCCCATGGGGATATTGTAAGGGGAAATACTGATGACTTTACTTCCTGGGATCTAACCAAAAAAGATCTGTAGACTACAAACCAATGAGGGAAGAGGGAGTTCATAATCCCATAATTCAGCAGAAGTTGGCACACAGAGACAACCATGGGAAAGAACAATGAATCCCATCTCCTAAGATGGGTCTAAACCTAAATGCTCAATTCAGCTGGTAGTGGACAATATGAGAAACATTTTACTCCATGTCCTTCTGATAGCTGTGTCAAAGTTCTGATGTCAAACAGAGGTGGAAACAAGAACTGGCTCCTTCAATAAGGACTAAGAGTAGAATAAAAGTCACTGGTGCACAAACTGATCAACTTAACAGGTAAAATAAAGATGTCCCTCTCAATCATGTTCCCAATTGCAGGAGAAACCTGGCATATGATACAGGAAATAAACAGGTTTCAGGGCTTAATAAAGTAACAAAATAAGAAGAGTTTCAAAACAGCAAGGGGGGAGGGGGGACACAACTAGACTAACAGCCCCACAAAGCCATAGATATTATCCATAATTTTACAAATACTAGAAAGGAATTGATGGACCTTGGAAGCCATCTCTACTAATTTCACATTAACAGCTTGCAGGGATACACTGGCTCTATTCATCCAGCTCCCAATTTAAACACAAACATAAGTATCATATCCAGGGGAAAGAAGTCAAGGGTGAGTGTTCTCACCAAAAATAAGTATGGGGGTAATGCACAAGTCAATTAGAGCTTGATTTAGCCACAATGTATACATAGATGAAAACATGTTGTACAGCACAAATATGTACCATTTTTACATGTCAATTTTAAATGGTTAAAGAGAACAGCTGAATTTCTACATTACCAGAAGTCAAAGGATCTAAAATTAGATTGGTGAACGAGAACCAGAGAACCAGAGATCCTAATTCTAAAATGGAACCATTGTCCCACAACTATCCTCAAATAATGACAAAATTAAAAACTATAAAAATGTCAGTTATGTTTACTGAGTGTCTCCTATATTCCAGGCTCCACTCTAAGCACATTCCCATATAAACTCAGAAATTCTCACAATATTCTCACAGTAGGGGCCTTAAAAATACATAAATAAATAAATAAAACTTATTTTATAAGGAAGAACCCAAGGCACACAAGGTTAAGTAACTTTTCTAAAATCATGGAGCTTAGAAAGCAGCGGAAACAGAAACTGAAGACAGGTATGAGGGTCTAAGATGGTATTCCTATGAAAGTGACCATATTGGTGAAATTCAACATTAGCTCTTATAGGGTACCTATTAGGATGGTATGATAAAATGGATTTTTTTTTTTTTTTTTTAAAGCCCAGAGGTTCAGGGTTATTTTCAGATTAAAGCTTTGAAAAGGAGATTCACAGTTATCTCCACCCCTTCCTGGCTCAATCACCTGAGACCTTTCTTCCTCTTATATTTGACTCTTAGGATAATGAGTGCATAGCATGATGCCAAGAAAGTGAGCTCTCACTAACACTCACAATCAGTGAATACAAAAGATGTTCAATAACGGCTCACTGAACTGAATTCAGCCTGACAAAAAGAAAAACCTAATCATCTACATAAGAAGGGAGTGGAACAGGCTAATGAACCACTAGTAATGAACCTCCAGTGGTTAAGTCTGATTCCTCACATCTCCACACAGCCCATCCGTCCCACACTCCTCTAAATTTCCCTTCCCCAGAATCTCACTTCTCTTCCTTAGGGTGGGGGGTGGGCAGTGATGTTTCAAAGGAAAAGAAAAAGCCCATGTGTAATTAGAGTCCCTTCTGTCTGGACCACTCTGACCCAGGAGGTGGAGAGTGAGGCTGGAGTGGGGACGTGGAATCCTCTATCATCGCCTGGGCAGGGTACCCCGAACTCTCAGGAAGGCATGAAATTAGCCCAGCTTGTCAATCACAGAGCACAGTAGGACTCTGGCTCAATTCTATCAGATGGAAAGGGACAGAAAACCTTTGAAAATGAAATGTTATGAAGAACCTCCTCCTCAGGGCTGAAGAAGTATTTCTACTTGACTTCTTTCTATGGTGAGGGTTCATCCCCAGCCCCAGGCCCTATTTCTCCAGAGAAGGAAACCAGAAGGTGGGCCACAGGCCTCTAAGCCAGAAACTAGAAACATACTCAACTAGATGCTACAAATCAATTTGCCAGCAGCCTGCTAATGAGGAGCATCACACACCCACCTCTCAGTGCTTTTAATCAGGCCCTATTTCTCCAGAGAAGGAAACCAGAAGGTGGGCCACAGGCCTCTAAGCCAGAAACTAGAAACATACTCAACTAGATGCTACACAATCAATTTGCCAGCAGCCTGCTAATGAGGAGCATCACACACCCACCTCTCAGTGCTTTTAATTTCCAAGAGGCATTTTAACCACCATTAGCTCTGAAGTTCTTCTCATAGCCATGGAACGGCTATGAGAAAATTTTTTTTAAAAAGTCTGTGACTGGATTATACCGAGAAAAGAGAGTTAATGATCTAGGAGAAGGGCAAAACCCACACATGGAATAACCTTGTCAAAAAAATTTTTTTTAAAAAAGTCTGTGACTGGATTATACCGAGAAAAGAGAGTTAATGATCTAGGAGAAGGGCAAAACCCACAGAATCCAAGGCCACATGCCCTACAGCAATACTCATTTGGCTTCCAGCCCCCAAAGAAGCTGTCCCTGTCACCTTATGACACAAAAAAGAGAGGTACCTGAATCCCACAAGGAAAATTACAAAAGCATTTAATTTAGCTTCAAAAATGGAGGTGTTATCCTTTCAAGAGAGGTACCTGAATCCCACAAGGAAAATTACAAAAGCATTTAATTTAGCTTCAAAAATGGAGGTGTTATCCTTTCTGCATGGCATCACCAGGGAGCAGTTACTAACTATTGGTCAAATGACAATGGCAACATCATACAAAACACAGGGGAAAGAATACATAAGAAATGGCAGCAGAGAGCCTGCTGAGGTTTCCCCTACTCTGAAATTAGCCAGCACCTGTTTCACAAGACTCTAGGGCTGCCCCCACCCATCAGGGGGAGAAGGGAAGTCAGCAGGTTTTTATTCCCTACAAGGTTCTGGATAAAGTCTTAACTCTTCCCCACTCCTAAAGGTGAAATGGAGATCACTGAAGCCTGTAACAAATTCCATGTGGTCTGTAAAATGATATGCAACCCTCAAAAAAGCTGCTATTTAAATTCAAGAGTACAAATGACATCTCTGGTGAGAGAGGCAGAGATGCAAATAAATTATTTGAAAATAAGGGAGTCAGAGCTGAGTCCAATCTTGCTCCTCTACTACAAGACCCCATTGCAGTGGTTCCTATAAAAAATTTTTTTCAAAAATACAATTACCCTAGGATTAAAAATACTGGAGAGGATGTGGGTAACCGGAGAGTGTCATGCATTATCAGTGGGAGTGTGAATTGATACAACCTTTCTGGAAGGCATGTTCCTTGACTCCTGAATCCCCAGTCTAGGAATCTACCCTCAGAAGATTTTTACCCAAAGGCAAAAAAAACCTCAGGGATGTTCACTGAACTTCCTTTTTTCATAATAGTGAAAAATTGGAGATAATAACAATATCCAACTATACAGGGTTGGCTGTGGAAGTTATGATAGATCCATGCAACAGATAGTAAGGGGACACCAAACATGAGGTTGTGGAAGAATATTTAGTGAAACTTAAGATATTTACAATATTTTAAAGGAAAATTAAAAACCCAGACTGCAGAACAACATGTAAACTGCGATGTCATTCTTGTATATACAGATATCTGGATGTGTTAAGACCTAGAAAGAGGTTTAGAGAAGGCCCCATCATGTTTAAAATGTGGTGATTTCTACTGTTGAATGAAGGTGTAGGTATACCAGTGTTCACTGTGCTACTCTTCCAACCTTACTGAATGTTTGAAAAATCTTACAATAGAAAGTTGAAAGGAAATTTTTAAAAAGTACAAATGGAAATGAAGCTCAGAGAAAAAGGGAAAAAAAAGGTAAAAGTAACTAACCTCATGTGCTTGTTGCTAACTTAGTCAACAGGCACATGAGGAAGATGCTCAATATCACGAATCATTAAGGAAACGCAAACCAAAACCACAATGAGTTACCACTTCGCACCTGATAGGATAGCTACTATCAGAAAAACCAGAAAATAATAAGTGCTAGTGAGGATGTGGATAGATTGGAACCCTGTGCCCTGCTGGTGAGCAACCATTTGCCACATGAAAAACATATGGCAGTTCCTCAAAAACTTAAAGAATACAATTACCACATGATCCAGCAATTCACTTCTGGATAGATCCCCAAAAGAACTGAAAGCAGGGTCTCAAAGAGATATATTTGAACACCCATGTTCACAGCAGCATTATTCACAATAGCCAAGCAAAATGTGCTACACACAGACAGTTGGATATGATTCAGCCTTAAAAAAGGAAGGAAATTCTAACAAATGCTACAACATAGATGAACCTTAAGGACATCATGCTAAGTGAAATAAGCCAGTCACAAAACAACAAACATTTTATGATTCCACTATATGAGGGACCTACAGTAGGCAAATTCAGAGAGACAGAAAACAGAATGATGGTGGCCAGAGGCAGGGGGGACGGGGGAATGGGGAGTCAGTGTTTAATGGGAACAGAGTTTCAGTTTTGCAAGATGAAAAGAGTTCTGGAGATGGATGGTAGTGATGGTTGCCCAACAATGTGAATGTACCTAAGGCCACTGAACTGTACATTTGACAATGGTTAAGATGGCCAATCTCATATCTATTTTACCATAATTAAAAAAAAAAAGTGGGGGGGGGTAGGGGGACCGTAAATAGTTAACTTGGCCTGCTTTTTTTTTTTTTTTTTAAAAAAGATGACCAGTAAGGGGATCTTAACCCTTGACTTGGTATTGTCAGCACCATGTTCTCCCACGTGAGCCACAGGCTGGCCCTAACCTGGCCTGTTTTTCCCTTAGGAGGGAAAACATCGTCCTTCTTGGGGAAGTGGGAGGTGGGGAGAGGGATGAAGAGGGAAACACACATGCGTTTTTAAGCTTTTCAAACTCTAGGTCCAGCTACAAAACAACCTAACCGCGCATATCTATCCCCAGGAACCACAAGAAGCTACTCACCTCACTGAGGTAAATAAAAAAAGAGCAGGTGGACCCATCCACTCCGTAGTCTGCGTAGCAGGGATCTGAACGCCACATGTCTTTCATCCACTGAAACGACAAGAGCCAGGTAAAAATGACTCCGAGGAGCCTGATCTCGGTGTCCCTGCACATCTGCTGACAGAGAAGGTGAATGGCTCAAGCTGTGCACTGAGGTCAGAGCAATGACCAGACCCTCAGCTCCTGGATGATCAACCAGCAGATGCTGGCTTCAGCTGGGCCTTAGAGGAGGTGCTAAGAGGTTAGAGAGGTCAGGACACACCAGGTGATAAAGCCCAGGAGAGGCAATGGCTAGGAGAGTTTTATCAAGAGCAAGTGTCTAACAGGACCTCGCATCTAAATCCCCTCTGGGAACAGCAGTTCCTTCCAACAGCCCACAGCACAGTGCCTAGAGTGCAGAGAGTGCAAAGGAGGGCAGGGGAGCACTTCCAGACGTCCCAAACAGAGGCCATCTAAATGCTTCTGCAGTTGGTCTCACTGTTCTCACTGCACACCTGAACCAAAACTTTTCTCTGAAGGCTACTGTGCAGCAAGTGGTCCCTGAGGGTAGGCTATCCACACAGGATTTTTTAAAAAAATGTCCAGAGTGAAAGAGTGGCCAAGTGTCTCTGGGTACTCAACCACAAATGCAAATGTGACATTTAAAGCACAATCTGGAGACCTCAGAGCAGAGGCCTGGGGAGAGGGGAGCTGGACACTAAATAATGGCAGGCCCCTGTCATTGGTCCTTGAAGGATCACCCGCTGGAGGCTGGGAATGAGAGCGGGAAAAGCAGCTTCAAAGAAACCGCAGGCACCTGAAGCAGCACAGGCTCTTTCAGTCTGAGCAGTGAGAGCCATGGCTGATCAACCCCCACGGAGTTGGCACGAGCCCGAAGAGTTGTCATGGCCATGGCCCCAAGCTGGCAGGATTGAGGGACGCCTTAAATGACCCACTGCCAGGGCTCACCCACCCATGTGTATTACTGGGGGGGGGGGAATAGAGGGCGTTAATGCGGATGGAGGACAATGGAAATGACCACGCATCATTCCGCCTTACCTTGATTTTCCCCTCGCAGTGGGGGTAGCCATCCATAGGAGGCAATACGCATTTTTCTTGAGCTCCATTAATGATATCTGTAAAGAATGGAAAACAGAGGATACCATGAAGTCTACAAGACACAGCCTAACATCTCTGTAAGCAGAGAGGCAGAAGAGAAGCCAAAAAGAGGTCTATTTTGGCAGTCATGTTCTGACCCATGGAACCCCATCCAGCCTCAAACATGCCCAGTTGGTCTGCCGTGAGGTCCGGACCCAAGGACAGCCCCCCTACAGGATGGCCAGAGACCTATGACATATGTGGCCCAGCTAGAAAGGGTGAGCTAGGCCAACCAGAGGGCTTACTTGGAAATTTGCAATTGGAAAACTGAAACCAAACAAGCAGGAAACAGGAAATGAAGCCATGAGATTAGGAGGGTCCGTCACGGCTGGTGGGGCCATTCGAGGCTGTGCAGGCAAGCTGAGGTCATGAGCAGACTTCATGAAGACATGTGCATGAGCTCGGGAAGCCAGCAGGAGAAAGAAGGGCAAACAGGGGAGCTGAGGGCCACAGACAAATCTGCGCCCTCCTGAGGAACCCCTGCTCCGGTTCCATGTGGTATAGCTCTTTATAGACCTGGTTCTTACATTTCCAGGAAGGCCTCTCTTTACAGCTTTAAATATTTCCCTGCAATAAACCCTCTTTATATTATCTAGCTCAAGTGGGTTCGTATTCCTTGCAACTACAAAGCCAAAACTAAAAACAATGCCTTCAAGAAGCTTACATTCTAATGGTGGACAAACAATTGAACAACAGTGTAGTGGACATTATGTCAAGGCTGGGCATGGAAGGACACCAGCACAATCTCTAAGGGTCAAAGAAGGCCTCCTGAATCCAGTCACATCTTAGCCGAGATGTGAAAGAAGACGAGTGAGCCAGACAGGGACAATCTAAAGATGTGCTCAAGGAACTAAGGTAGTTCCAAATGCACGGACCCCTCTTGGCTGGATTGAAGAAGTGTGGGGTACTGAGAGGTCAGACAGGAGAAGTAGGCAGGGCCCAAACAGAAAAGGCCTCAAATACCACGACTGAGACTTAGGTCTTTAACCTGAGGATATGGCAGAGCAATAAAAGTTTTTAAGGAGAAGATGGTTATGATCAGATTTTTCTGTAAGAATGAAATTTTAGTTGGAAAATAGGACATTCCTAAACCTACACACTTCTGTTCTTGGAGCTGTTATATCTTCCAGAAATGTTTGGAAAATATCACCATTATTTATCGCCAACAGCTTTCTATAGAAAGTACTAATTAGAAATTAGATCATAAACTGCAGTGTTATTTGGCAGGGGCATTTAAATGATACCTCAGTGGCAGCTGGGGCTAAAACAGAAGTCAGTGCTAAGGAAGATTTTTACCTATCCCTTGAAAACCAGTTCTTTTGATAATCTGTAAAAAGTTCCTGGCCTCTTGATTCAGCATTTTCAATGAGCCTTCTACTTGGTAAGGACAACTAGAGCATAAAAATCAACACCCTTCTTATCACGGATCAGAGGCAGTATCTTTTAGTAGTTAAAATGGAAGGTACCACCTTGTTAGAGACTCTGTTTCATGATCTATAAAATGGGAATGACTGTACTTGTATTTCATCCAGCTCTTCGGATCAGAGGCAGTATCTTTTAGTAGTTAAAATGGAAGGTACCACCTTGTCAGAGACTCTGTTTCATGATCTATAAAATGGGAATGACTGTACTTGTATTTCATCCAGCTCTTGTGAAATAAAAAGGTAACATTTGTAAAGCCTCGAGCTCAGCACTCTCAGTGGCTGATACTTAGCACATATCACAGCAGGTGCTTAAAAGTGGCATTTGCTATGTAATGCCACAAAACTTTTACTCACTATATCCAGGAAAGCAGTATTTCAAATGCATGGCTGCTTCTGGAAACACAGTCTCTGTGTTTTTGAAATAAATGCAGGTTTGTGGGGGAGCGGATCTCCATACGACTCTCCTCCTCCCATTTGTAGGGGGACAACCAGCTCCAGAAGCCCTAACAAATTGACTGTCTCACCAAAGAATGGAGTGCTTTTCAATGACTGCTAGTCTTGTCATTGATTTTAATTCTGATTTTGCTTGGCAACACTTACCAAGCAAATAAACAGCAGAAGAGGTTTCAAGAAATTAAGCACAGTTGATGATGGCCCGGGGTTGGGGTAATAAGACATTTTAGGGAATGCTTGAGGGGAAATGCCCTCCCCCCTTTATACTAGATACCTACTTCTAGAGTGTTCTGGGCCAGGAGTTACAGAAGCCAGATGCTAATAAGTTGGTGGTGTGGTAGGGTGGATAAAGAGCACTCACTGGGTTGTAAAATAAACTAACAGGTCCATGAAGGCCTGCAGGCAAAGCCCTGTCACTGAAAGTGCATGTCTTCACTAAGAGTTTCAAGGAGTCAAAATATGTTATGCCAAGGGCTGGCAAACTTTTCCCATAAAAAACAAGATAGTTAATGTTTCTGGCTCTGTGGGCCACACAGTCCCTGTCACAGCTCACCTCTGCTGTTGTAGTGATAAAGCAGCCAGACAATATGTAAATGGTGGTCAGGGCCATGTTCCAATAAAACTTTATTTACAAAAACAAGAACAGACTTCCCTGCATGCTGTGCTAAAAGATTTCCAAAATGAGGCCTCTCATTTCTGCAAAGACCTGCTGAACTGACTTCTTTTAAGGACTCCTGCAGGCATTCCTCTGCCTGGAATATCCTTCTCCTCAGCCTCTTCTGCCCTCCCCCTCTGCCCAGTTAAAAGCCCCCTTGTTTTCTTTAAGACTCAGATCAAGCATCACCTCCCTGAATTCTTCTTTCCTGAATTCCTTAATTCTTCCTTCCCATGGCGGGTCAGCATTTGGTGTTGCCCTCGTCTGGGGTTCCCTGGTCCTCCTGCCCTTGTCTCTCCTACCACAGTGAATGACCCCATTATTTTCTCTATATTTGTCCACCTCCCCTCCTAGGGCATCAGAAACCTATGGGAAGCTTATATCTTCTTGTTGGACCACCAGGCACACAGTAAGCACTGCTCAATTGAATAAACACAGGCATGATCTTGCTGTCCTACAGACCTGACTCCTTGGCCCAGAAAGAACTAGACTGAGGGGAGACTCCTGCTAGGCCAGGGTTTTTATGCTTCCTCATACTGGCAGTTTGTCAGCTAATNTTTTTTTTAAATGGTGAAAGGGCAAGGGAAAATAGAAGTTTGAATGTAAGCAGTGAAGCTCAGCTCTTACTATTCTTTAAGATTGAGTTTTGTCACTTACTCTCATACAAGCCCAAGTTGTAATGTTTTTTACCCAAAACTTCATGTCTGTACTGATTCTATGGCATTGTCAACCAGGTATCTACACAACAGGCAGATTACATGGGTATGAAAATTCTGTTGTTCTATCAGTCTCTTGTACCCATACGATGCAGTAGATGCTTAAAGGCAGGGTTTAATCCAAGAGAAAAAACACTTTTCTTGCCATCAGAAACACCTAAGAATCAGGAAGAATGCACCCACTGCAGGGGCAGAAGCAGCAGGTGTGGTAAACACATACCAGGGTGAGGTTGGGGGGGTCCTTGTCAAGTGTGCAGTGTGGGGCCAGAGTCTCCCTGACAGTGCAAATAGATTTACCTATATTAACAGAGATGTTCAGAGGAGGACATCTGCATTTTAAATACATATTGAGAAGTGACAGAGACAAAGAGATATGAAACCAGACAGTTTTTTTTTTTTGAAGGAAAGCAGAGAGTTAGAGCAGAGAGGGCAGAAGTAAATGGTAAAAGATGGTCTCAAAGGGACAATGAGAATAGAAACAGGGTGACACTGGACAGGAAACGAAGGTGGATGGTGGATAATAACCCGCCTTGATGGATCACTTGCCTTTCTAAAGTGCAGTCACATACATTATCACATTTCAGAAAAAGGCAGATGGTTAACTCATCTTAGAGTGTGGAAAGAAGAAGTTTTAAAGTCTTCAGCACTGACCTGCAAACTCAGCCTGCCCTGTGCTGAAATGTCAACACAGTATCCTTGTTGGACGAGGCCGAGGCCCATAACTTCCAGGAGCTGGAGCTGACCACGTGTTGGGGGCAGGGGGGAACCTCACACAACAGCGAAGCAGGCACCTGTCAGCAAGGCCACCTCCACCAGTCAGCACTTTTACTAAGCACATTTAAGGTTCACTGGACACTTTCATCTTTTAACTGCCCAGTTCAACATATATATATAAGATGCTGTCAAGTGTGTGTGCGCACGCGTGTGTGTGTGTGTGTGTGCGTGTGTGCGCGTTTAAAGCATCGACTATCACCTATGCAGCAGAAAACACTCACCCACTACAAACTAAAGTTAATAATAACCACTCCTCACTGCTGAACAAAAGAGATCCAGAAGTATGGTTATAAAGTCTCAAAACAAAAAGAGGCTGAAAGTCAGATGTCAGCCTTAGTCCTGATTCTATCAGTGCTTACAGGTGGCACCATGTGTAAGAAACTCGACTCCCTGGTCCTGCGTGATGAAGAGAGTCTTTGTCAAGGCTCACTTTTCTGTACATTAATTACAGCAAAGATGACAAGTGTTTGAAATGGCACTTCTTTTTAAGAACTTATAGAACACAGTGCCACTAATTTTTTATCTAGACCTGAACAGGCATCTGATAGGTTAAGGGTGTCTGATTTCCTCACCATTGCTATTTTAAAGGGAGAAAACAAAAAAGGAAAAAAAATAGAAAAGTAGGTTTATAAAAACTCTCAGAAACCTTAAGGAATATGACAACCTGTCCACCCCAGGAAGTCTGAAGAAACTGTTCAATCTCCTCGCCCAATTCCTTTGCCAAAAGCTAAGATACCATCGTCACAAGCAAGGGCTCCATTCAGCCCAATGACTCCCCACATATATTTCCTCTCAAAAGATAAAGGGTCTCCAGCGATTCTGTTTTGTGTGCAGAACGAGGTAGCATTTCTACCGCACACCTGATATGAACACGCGGCCACACTTATCAGATGGCCCCTGCAAAGCATGCCACAGGCCCAGCCTCTGAGCGACAGCCAGGAACTGACTCAATCTCCATGCTCAGCTTGGAGACCCAACCCCTGCCAGCACTTCCATCAGCTGTCTTGGCTTCACGAGTTAATAGCAATAAATCAGACAGAATTCAGCTGTGGTGAAATACAGCCTCCCATTAAAAATGACCTCACCAGTCATTCCTGGCCTAGCAAATATTCACTTGAGGCTGCTTTACATTTGTAGTATGAAAAAAGTGATTTAATATCTATAAGTGAGTCGCATACACATATTCCAGGCCCAGGACCCCACGGTAATGAGGGACTCCCCACCCACCAAAAGAGCTGGGAAGCCACGCTATGGGCAATGGGCAA
>NW_007729362.1:180926-182254 GCF_000696425.1 Galeopterus variegatus | reverse complement strand
ATGACCTCACCAGTCATTCCTGGCCTAGCAAATATTCACTTGAGGCTGCTTTACATTTGTACTATGAAAAAAGTGATTTAATATCTATAAGTGAGTCGCATACACATATTCCAGGCCCAGGACCCCACAGTAATGAGGGACTCCCCACCCACCAAAAGAGCTGGGAAGCCACGCTATGGGCAATGGGCAAGACCCACTCACAAACCGCCCAGGATGTATACTGGGCACTTTGAAAAGACCTGTTTGAACTTTGATGTTTTTGTTTTGTTTTTTAACCTAATAAGTTGGAAATGTAACTATCATTACACCAAAGAATTTACCGCTGCAAGGGACTTTTAAAACCCTATCAGTCAACCCTCTACTTTTCCTGATTCATTGATGAGGCCTAGATTAAACAAAATTCACTGAGCACCTTCCATGTGCCAGGCACTCTGCACATTCAACCCAGGCCTTCGTCTTCTGAGTCAAGATTATTTCCACCACACTGTTTGTAGCACACAACCTCCACCTTCATGTCCTGCGTGGGGAATTTGAAGAGCAAATGCTGAGGAATAAAATGACAAATTCTTATTCCCCTCTGAAAAAGCTCCTCCAAGGGTTTCTTGGACTTGCTGCTAGGAGGAGTGTTCGACCACAGAAAGAGGTGGTTATCACATACCTATGAGCACATCCACATGGTAGGCAGAAATAACTGCCACTGACATGGCAGGAAAAAGCTTATTAATCATCAAGGAAATGCAAGTCAAAAGCACAATGAAATATGACATCTAGCAGTACCTCAAAAAGTTAAACATAGTTATCATTTGACCCAGTAATAATTCTCCTTGGTTTATACTACAGAAGAATGACGACATACATCTACATAAAAATTTGAATACAAATGTTCATAGTAGTCTATTCATGACAGCCAAAAGTTGGAAAGAACCCAAATGTCCATCAACCAATGAAAAGTCCAAATGTGGTATATATCCATAAAATGGAATATTATTCAGCCCTAAAAGGAAATAAATGCTGATAAATGCTACAACATGGATGAACCTTAAAGACATTATGCTAGGTAAAAGCAGCCAGTCACAAAGGCCATAAATCGCATGATTCCATTTATATGAAATGTCCAGAACAGGCAAATCTATAAAGACAGAAAGTAGATTAGTGGTTGGGGGATACCTAAATAGTACAAGGTTCCTTTTTGAGGTGATGAAAATGTTCTAAAATTGATTGTGCGGATGGCAATCTGAATACACTAAAAGCCTTTACATCAGATACTTTACATGAGTGAATCGTATGGCATGTGAATTATACTTCAATAAAGCTATTTAAAAAAAAAA
>NW_007729362.1:179058-180306 GCF_000696425.1 Galeopterus variegatus | reverse complement strand
AAAAAAAAAACCCCAAATCTCTGCCACTGATTGAGTCAACAAACACTGCACCTAAATGAGCATCTGCGATAATTTTAGTACCTTGCTGAGAAGTATACAGAGGAACACAAAAAAATCACTACCTTGAGGGAACCTTAAAATATACTTAAGAACCCAAAATTCGCTCACCAGAAAATATGGTTAACAGCCCAATGCAATATACAATCAGGGACCAGCAACAAAGACAACAATGAATGGGCAAGAAGCAGCAGCAGACTGCAGGGATCTGGAGGGATCAGAGGGCTTCGGGATTTGGCAGGCCATTTGCTATTCTCCCAGATCTGATCTCCCAAGATCACAGGTTCAGATCCCTGACACTGGCAAAAAAAAAAAAAAAAGTCCCTTTAACACCCATTTTCATCTAATTAACCTCATTGGTGATTACTCTGTAACTGGTAAAAACCTTTTCAAATTTTTAAAGATAGAACTGGCCCTCCACATCTGCATCCACGGATTCAATCAACCACAAATCAAAAATATTCAGGGGGGAAAAAAAGCATTTGTACTGAACAGGTATAGACTTTTTTCCTTGTCATTATTCCATAAACAATAGAGTATAACAACTATTTACATAGCATTTGCATTGTACTGGGTATTACAAGTAATCTAGAGATGACTGAAAGTAATGGGAAGATGTGCATAGGTTATATGCAAATACTATGCCATTCTACACAAGGGACTTTTGAGTGCCAAGGATTTTGGTTATCCACAGGAGGTCCTGAAACCAATTCTCCATGGATACTGAGGGATGACTGTATTTCCAAAATGACATTGCATCTGCATCTAAGTTATAAAGCTATAAAAATCTGTCTTCTCTAATCTCCAAATAGTAGACCAATCCTCTCATAAAACGTCACCTTCCCTCACTGGCCACCATGCAAAATGCCTGCTCAGTATGAAGCAACCTACTCCTGGAACTGACACAGGGAGAACAGTACTAGCACGTCCTGGTCTTTTTAAGTCCTTGACCCCATCCAACCTCAGCAATGACAAAGGTAAAAAACATGAGTGAAGATGATGTCCTGGAAAAGGCAGGGGCTTTGTCGTCTAAGGGCTCAGCTGGAATTATCTTTGCCTCTTACCAATTGTACAACTTGGACATGTTACTTAACCTTTGGGGTCTATGTTTTTTTGCTCAAAAAATAGCAAAACCTTCTAACCTCCAAGTTACCCTTTCTGAGCCAGGTACTGTGCCTGGCACTCATTTAC
>NW_007729362.1:176265-178242 GCF_000696425.1 Galeopterus variegatus | reverse complement strand
AAAACCTTCTAACCTCCAAGTTACCCTTTCTGAGCCAGGTACTGTGCCTGGCACTCATTTACGGCCTCAATTCTCCTTCAGAACAACCTCCAAAGCAAAATAAGGGATGCTGAGAAAGATAAAGCTGTGAGAAGGAGAGTCTGCCCACACCACACTGAAACATCACTAGCTCTTGTCCGATCATTTAATCCATTTGTGCAACACACTTGTCCTACTGTCCATATGTTCTTTGTGCCTATCTTGCCCGTCCTGATTAATTTTGTCACAATTCTGGGATGTGAGGTCCAGTCAGTGATGAAAATGCTTTGGATTTAAGGAAAAGAGTTTAAGTCTCTTAAAATAAATATTAACAGCACAATAGCATATATAATGTATATTCTAATAGCTCTAGAACTGAAAGATATAACTGAATTTGTAATATGATCTGGATAATCAGACTACTTCTTATGCAAAAATCTACATGTATTCATTTCAATGTGGATGACACTTTCAGTAAGTTTATACTTAATTTCTGCTATCATTTCTTCTGCAATAAAATGTTCTTTGATATTTTAAGTAATAATGTAAGAAACAAAATATTCCACATGGATACTAAATATGTATCCAGTTACAATAAATTGGCATAACAGCCACTAAATTGAGAGAATGCTAGTTTTGTTATATATCAAAAACAAGAAGTTATACTGCTACCATACTGCCAGAAAAAAAAGTCTCTGTACATAATATTTAAAAAAAAATAAGATAATACTGACATATTTTAAGACCTCCTCAGCTGTCAATTTTGATTTAAGAAAATATACTGGAAAGTAGGTGGTAGACATTAAAAATTCAAGATTATACCTGTAAACCTATACTGTATTCTCAGTTGGGGGCCTAAGGCAATTGTTTTTACTATTCTCCTTTTCTAATAAACAAGATAGTGTAGAACCTTTCCTAACTTCCCATCTTCTCACATGCAATTTACTGGAAGTGAGAAGAAGCATTATGCAGCTATTTTACTGTAAATGTGACATGCCCCTGGAACATGGAGCGTATATTCCTAACTTTCTTCACAGCCTCAAATAAGTGGTTCCATTATTCTTAAACAGGGTTGAGTTAAGCAGAGTTATACATTTCTGCCTATCCTTGTCATACTGTCAAGGATGTTTTGGGTTTGGATTTTGTTGAGGAAAAATAAAAGAATTATATATAGTTTATATGTGTATGTCTGTATTTCCTGCAACTGAAGAAAAAATATAGAATAACTATAGGAGAAGGCTGCCTATATCCCTAGGCTATTTTGATTGTATAAATTGCCCAATATATATGTGTTCTCTTCATATCACATGATGGCTCCTTTTTTTGAATCATTTGTCACAAGCCTTCATGTAGCTGTTGGTAAAAGATAGCGATTCTAAGTGACCACTCAAACATCTACAGGCAAAGGAAATGCCTTAACTATTCTCAGAAAAGATCAAGGTAAGTTTTTGTTTTCACTCTGGTTGCTTGGTTGTGGTTTCCCACCTTGCTCTTTAGCATGGAAAAATAAATTTTAAGATGATTTAGAATTGAGATGATACCTTGATAATAAGTATTTGGTACTAGGGAAAGCAGCATAGGAAGAACACATAAAAGAAGGTGAACACCAGAATATTGCGAATGCCTGCAAGCACACCAAACCCTCACATACAAGTTTGAAAAAAGGCTGAGAGCTATATAATTTGTAGGTCTCATGTGATCTATCCAGAGTTGCATGAAACTTACATGTCATCAGCATAAAACATACATGCCAACCTGCTAAATAATGTCCTTGGCTAGGGATGTTTCTCAAAAACCAGGTTGTCTTATAATTTAATTCCTTATGAAAATTGTGGTATATGTACACAATGGAGTACTACTCTGCTATAAAAAAGAACAAAATACTACCATTTGCAACGACATGGATGGACTTAGAGAATATTATATTAAGTGAAACAGGTCAGGCACAGAAAGAGAAAT
>NW_007729362.1:175105-176254 GCF_000696425.1 Galeopterus variegatus | reverse complement strand
GGGGGAGAAGACACAACAATCACAAAAATTCCTTGAACTTTATAAGTCAAGTGAACAGATATCAATGGGGGGGGGTGAGGGGAGGGGGTGAAGAGGAACAGGTAAAGGGGCATGAAAATCAACTATAATGTATATTGAGAAGTAAAATTAAAAATATATATATATAATTTAATTCCTTGTTATCTCTTCCAGCCCTTAGCAGGTATTCCTTCATGTAGAAGGGAACCATGCCTGATATTAAGACCATGTAAATTTGGACACTGGTACCCAACTTGTAAAGTTAAGAGAATAACTTACATATTCTTAGATGTTATAAGTATTCCTGTAACACTGGAATGCTATTTATTGACTCAATAAAACAGGCTAGTAAATAATGTGAATGCAAGTTCTTCCTGGTACAAAACACAAAGGTTTTCAACTTACTGGGAATTTGTTTGCTTCAGAATGTAGTCTGTTCCCAGACTGGTATTTAGTATTCGAGCCAGCCCCTGGAGGGCGTTGATCCTCAGGTGGTGGGAAGGCTACCTGAAGACCCATCCTACTCTGCCCCTATCCAGAATAAGTCACAATGATTTGTTCACTCTCTAGCAAGAAAGAGCTGGCATACATACCAAAAGGCAGGACAAAGTCAGCGTTGTAGCAACAGATAACTCAGATGGTTTGCTGGCCAGGGAATATTGCTGAACTGCAGTACTTATGCAAGAACTACATGGTCAATTTAACTCGGGATTCATTAAAAAAAACAAAGCTAAGAAATTATGCAATGGCAGAGAAGCTTGTATTGGAATAACCTCACAGGTAAAACTTATAATAAGACATTAAAGAATGAAGAAAGAGGGCAGAAGCTAGAAGTTTGATCCTTGAAAGGAACTGCACTGGGTAAGAGTCACAATTCTGTGGCTGTACCCCCTAAGGAGATTCCCCAGTCTGGGTGGTGCAAGGTGGCTGGAAGACAAGCAAAAGGCTACATACAGCCTTACCAGCTGGTGGTGTCATAGAGAAACTTTGGCTAATCACAGTGACTAGAAATTGAAATTGGATATTCCCCAAAAGAGGGAGCCAAAGGAGGAGAGCCCCAAATCTGCAACCAAACATCTTAAATTCCTTGAGTGACCCTATTAACTAAGCATTTGTGGAGAAGACTCCAAG
>NW_007729362.1:172921-174185 GCF_000696425.1 Galeopterus variegatus | reverse complement strand
GGTATTCAGAGACTTCAGCTGGTGTTCACTGCAGGGGAGCCAGAATTTAAATCCCAACAAGCCAGAGAGGTTTGGTCAACATTTCTGGCTTTCCATTGAAACCCCCGAAGGGCCTTAATTAGGCCCAGGATTTGAGACTTCCTAAGACTGGGGAGACAACTGAAACAGACCCTAACAAACCATAAAATCAAGTCTTTGTAAGTTCAAGGTGATAAGTCAGTAATTTAACTACCTGCTAAAACAAAAGTCAACACTCTTTCAGAGGACGATAACAGAATATAGAGACTCTACAATTTATTATACTGTCCAATATATAACAAAGAATTGCTAGACAGGTGGAGAAACAAAGATGTGAATCAGAGTCAAGAAAAGCAGTCAACAAAAACATAACAAGATGATGCAAATGCTGGAGAACTGACAAAGAATTTAAAACAGCTGTTATATATATATGATTAAAGACAAAGGAAAAATGGTCAGTGAATAAAAGAATTCTCCGCCAAGAAATGGACACTTAAAAAAAAAAGGAATTCCATAACCAAAAAGTATATCATTTAAAATATAAAATTTACAGAATGGAATTAACAGCACTGTAGAGATGGTGGAAGAAAAGATCAATGAACTTTTTAAAAGAATGAAAATTATTCAACCTGAAAAACAGAGACAATAAAGAACAAGGTGAATAAAACAAACAACCTCAGTGACATGCAGGCGAATATGTGTAAATGGATTCTCAGAAGTAGAACAGAGGAAATGGGGAAGAAAAATATTTGAAGAAATGGTGGCCAACAATTTCCCAAATTTGGTGAAAAACATTAACTTCAGATCCAACAACTTAGTGAACCACACACAAGATAAATAGGCAATCACGTTTATCATAATCGAATTGCTAAAAGCCTATGATAAAGAGAAAATGTTGAAAGCAGCCAGAGAAAAACAAGACATTACATAAAAGGGAACAAAAGATAGAAATGTCATTTAACTTCTCATCAGAAAAAGATGGAGGCTGGAAAACAAAGAAACAGCATTTTTTAAGTGCTGAGAGAAAACTTAGTGTCAGCTCAGAATCCTATATCTATGCTCTTGAAAAATACTGGCAAAAACAAAAAAAAAAAGCTATTTTCAGATAAATGAAGAGCGATTTCACGACCAGCAGACCTGTACAACAAGAAATAATAAAAGGAGCTCTCTGGGTTGAAAGGGAAATTACATCAGATGGAAACTTGGAACAACAGAACGGAATGAAGAAAATTAGAAATGTTAATAG
>NW_007729362.1:171004-172177 GCF_000696425.1 Galeopterus variegatus | reverse complement strand
GACCAGCAGACCTGTACAACAAGAAATAATAAAAGGAGCTCTCTGGGTTGAAAGGGAAATTACATCAGATGGAAACTTGGAACAACAGAACGGAATGAAGAAAATTAGAAATGTTAATAGGTGGGTAAGTATAGACGACTATAATTTTTTCCTTCTCTTTATTTCTTTATCAGACAATTGACTGCTTAATGCAAAAAATCATTAAGGTATAATGAGGTTTAAGACATTTGTAGATATGAAATATTTAACAATAGTACCAAGGATGGTGGATCAATATGAATTAAACATGTAGTTTATAATATTAACTCTAGACCATCAAAAGTGTATCACAATCTCTATAAAAGGAGATAGCAAACTAAGCCCACAGACCAAATCTGGTCCACTGCCTGCTTTTGTAAACAAAGTTTTAGTGGAATACAGTCATGCCAGTTATTTACATATTGTCTATGGCTGCATTGTACTACAATGGCAGAATTAAATAACTGCAACAGAGATCAGAGATCTTACGGGTTGCAAAGCTAAAATAATATCCGGCCTTTTACAGAAAAAGTTTATATCTTATAGAGTCCTTGGTTTGGTTAGTCTTACTACTTACAGAATTGTTTTGGTATCTAGGAGGTAGAGCAGTAATGGCTTGCTTCCTCCCAAGTCTCTTTCATTTAGAGACAAAGGGCCTCAGCTTCTGCAAGACACCCACACCTCAAGATTAAAGGAAGAGAAAAAAACCCCAAAACCAACATGGGTGTCACTCTGTCATCATGGGCTCCAGCTCATACTTCTGAGTTCCAGCATGTTCTTATTCTCCTCCACTTAACATTTATCTTCCCTTCCTGGCTTCCTGCCCTGTGGATTTCAAGCTTTGTGTTATCAGACACAAAGCCTTATGTTAAAACAGCTCCCACAACTGTGTAAGACCAAATCCCTGTAACAAATCCCGTAACATACAAATACTCCTCCTAGTGGTTCTGTTTCTCTGACTCAATCTTGACTAGAGAAAAATTAACAAAGCCAAAGTTGGTTCTTTGAAAAGATGAATAAAATTTAACCCCCCCTAGCAAGAGTGATCAGGAAAGAGAGATTTAAATTAGCAGTATTAAGAACGAAAGAGAGAGATCATTATAAAACCTATAGATATTGAAAGAATAATAAGAGAATGTTATAAACAGCTTTATG
>NW_007729362.1:168632-169834 GCF_000696425.1 Galeopterus variegatus | reverse complement strand
AAAAAAAAAAAAAAAAAAAAAAAAAAAAAAAAAAAAAGCCAGGCAAAACTAATCTATGGTGATTAAAATCAGAACAATGATTGCCTATGGGAGATGAGGACTGAACTGAATGTAAGGTGGTATGAGGAACATTCTGGGGTGATGAATATGTTATCTTGCCTGCAGCGCTGGTTTTATGGATGTATATACATTTACCAAAATTCAAACTGCACACTCAAGATCTGTGCCTTACATTATATGCATTTTTGCTCTCAAATAAAAATTAAGCTAAGTTGCTTTTTAAAATGTATGTTTTCTCTATGACTTAAGAACACAGATGAAGGAATACTACTTTCCTTTACTAATTTCCATTTATTAACGCTTTGCCAACCACTTTCAAAGAAGGACTTATTCTACAACTAGCTCACACGCATCTTAAAGCACCTCAAATAGTAATACTTCAATGACCTCCAATATTACATGCTTCATTGTGGACTGATGGTGCTAAGGGCTCCACCAAACTAGGTTGGTTACAAAAGCCCATAGAGAACTGGAATTTAGTCTTTATTCTGGAAATTATAATCTTGGAATTAAGTACAACCTATTGGTAAACTGTTTTTCTCTATCATTGTCTACATTTAGGTGTCTCATATTTGGAGTGGACTAGCTAATTATATATTTATAGTGCTCAGCCCAAAGCTAAAGACAGGTTTAAATAACAGCCTTCCCTCCAGAACGTAACCGCACGTGTGCAGAAAGAGTCACCAGTACAAGGAAATAATTCACCCTCAAGACACTCAACAAAAGAAAGGCTGTGATTTCACTCATACTCCTGTCTGTGGGCTTTGACAGAAATTATCCAACTTCAATTTACAATATGCAACCCTGACTTCTTAGCCTATTTGCAGTACCTGGCTTCCTGCCTCATATACTAAGCTCCAAAAGTAGTATTGAAAAGAGATGATGACCTAAATGAAGGAGATGTGAGAGATGATAAGGATTTTTTATTTTCTGGCATCATGCAGAGCTAATAAACCAAAGGATCAGAGAATGATTGCTTATTGCAAAAGTTACAGCAAACAACCAATACTATAAGGAATATAATCCTCACTTCTATTCTGCTCATTAGAACACAGAAATGACTTTAATAGCAATCTCTGCAACAGAACTGCAGATCAAAGAGTAAGCACTAATGATTTCCATAACTATATGTCCAAATGTCA
>NW_007729362.1:166840-168085 GCF_000696425.1 Galeopterus variegatus | reverse complement strand
TTATGAAATTAAAGGAAACTGGCTTTGAAATATGAATGGACAAGGGGAGTCTGTACATACCCAGTCTGCATACGTTCTTGAAGAAAAGAGATGGGATAAATATTAGATATTTATCTAAATATTTTCTAAATACTGTGTAAGAGAAGGAGAGAATTTCTAGGCAATTCTTTTAGGTGTTCCTCCCGTTTGGCTTGGCCCTACCACTATGTAATCAGAAGAGAGGGTACAACTACCCTTACCAACCCCTGTAGTTCATCTTGCTGAAATAAAGATCCTGATGTAGACACACTTCATTTTAAAAAACAAAAATCAAAGAGCTACAAAACCTTCAGTACAAATCTTGTTTCCATTTATTCAACTTAAATGAAGGTCATGCAAATCCCAACCAGCCTGCAGGTCTAGTGCAAACTCTCCCCATCCATGAAACTTTGCAAGAATACACCAGCTCAAATAGACACCTTTAGGCTGCCTGTGAACGTCTACAGAATTTTTAGTCTGTTCTGAATATATAGCATCCTTTAATTGGGATGTGTTCATATGTATACACATGCCCCAAAAGACTGGAACATCAATAATACTAACTTCCACAAGGTCAGTGGCCATATATCAATCTTCTTTTGCATTTCCCACAACAACAGAACATTAGCTAACACAATTGATACAGTTTTTATGAATTAAAGATGGTAGTGGTGCTGATACCTGTCTTTGGAAAGATCAGATATAAACTCTAGAGGAGAAAAAGAAATGATGGGCTCATGTGTTCCTGGGCAAGATGGAAAAGTGCCATGGGGAAGAACTAGGTAAAAATATTCTCAAATGAGAACATCTCTTTTTCATAGGAAAGAGGACGAATAATTTTCTTTTAAATGTCACTTCCTTCTTCCATTCTTCTTTTGCATTTTTCATACAGAGAGAAGGTAGAGTTTTAAACTGTTTTCATGCATCTTGCTCTGGAAGCATCTCAGCTTTTATACATTACACTCAACCAGCCCCACTCCCAACCCCTAACCTCTACCTACATACACACACTCAACCACTACCACCATCAAGAAAAACCATTCCTTCCCCAACTGTTGGCCTACACTAAGTTCTCTGGTATATTTCTGATCGCATCTTATTGAAAGTGACTCCATGGGACCTCCCAAACCATCTGTGGTCCTGAATTTGTCATACTGAAAATAGCTTCCAACATCTGGAAACTCAACTATATTCTATTGATATTAAATTATGATAAACAAGGATTTT
>NW_007729362.1:123788-165581 GCF_000696425.1 Galeopterus variegatus | reverse complement strand
TCCAACATCTGGAAACTCAACTATATTCTATTGATATTAAATTATGATAAACAAGGATTTTTAACAACAGAATTTGAACTTTATGATGTCTGGTTCTCTTACAAATAGTTCCTCTGATGCTCTGATCATTCTGAGGGCTGGGGGGAAAAAATCTAAGTGACATAACTTACTATGTTAGTCCATTTCTATTGCTTATAACAGAAAACCTGAAACTGGGTGATTTGTAAAACAAAATTTTTTTGCTTACAGTTGCAGAGGCTGGGAAGTCCAAAGTCCAGGGAAAATTTATGGTGACTGCCTTCTTTAGTGGTGGCTTTGGCAATGAAAGGTTTCACGTGGTGAGAATGGCAAAGCAAATAAAGAGACTCTCATGTGCTCTCCTTTTATTTATTTATCTTTAAAGATGACCGGTAAGGGGATCTTAATCCTTGACTTGGTGGTGTCAGCACCACACTCTCCCAAGTGAGCTAACCGGCCATCCCTATACAGGGATCCAAACCCGTGGCCTTGATATTATCAGCACCACACTCTCCCAAGTGAGCCATGGGCCAGCCCTACGCATGCTCTCCTTTTAAAACCCTCAGAACTACATCCTCGACCACCATTACACCATCAAATAGATTAATACATTCACTATGGCATGGTCTTCACAATCTAATCACCTCTTCAAGGCTCTACCTTTCAATTACCATAATAGGATTTCCCACCCTCAACAGTTACAGTGGGAATTAAGCTTTAATGACTTTGAGGGGCCATTCAATTCACTGCACTTACTATGAATAAGAACAGTGTTCTAACCTTAACTTTCCAACTATATTAAATAATTCAACATTAATACAAAGATATAAATATCCATACTCTAAAAAAAANAGAAAAAAATTTTAAACATTCACAACAGTAGGAAGAATGATATAATGAACCCCTACTACCCATCACGTAGCTTCAACTGTTAACAATGTATTGTTGAATAGAAGTGGCAAGAGTGGACAACCTTGCCTTTTTCCTCGTCTTACAGGAAAAGCATTCTGTTCTTTTCTATCAAGTATAATGTTACATGGAGAATTTCCCTAGTTGGTTGAGATTTTTTTTTTCATGATTTAATGTTGAATTTTCTCGAATGCTTTTCTGCATGTGTTAAGTAAGATGATAATGTGATTTCTGATTTTTTTAAAAATTACTATGGAGTATTAATAGATTGCTTAATGTTAAACCAACCTTGCATTCCTATGATAAATTCTATATATTGTTGGATTTAGGTTTCTAATGTTTTAAGAACTTTTTTGTCTGTGTTTACATAAGTCCACGGTCTCATTCATTTGTGATGTCTTTGTCTAGCTTTGGTATCAGACTAATACTGGACTCATAGAATAAATTCTGAGGTACTCCTTTCTATTTTATGGAAGAATTGATATTATTTCTTCTTCCTTTTTAAATACTTGATAGAATTCAACAATAAATCATTTGAGACTTGTCTTTTTGTGGGAAGAGTTTTAACTATTAATTCAAATTCATTCTTCCTTATTGAGCTATTCAGCTGATTTGAGTCAGTATAGATTGTGTCTTTCTAGAAATCTGTCCATTTTATCAAAGTTGTCTAATTTGATAGCATAAACTTATTCATAGTATTCCCTTATAATCTTTTTAATTTCCATATAGTCATGAGAGATGTCCCCTCTTTCATTCATGATTTTGGTAATTTGTATTTACTTTTTCTTTTCTTCAGTCCTAGTTAAATATTTGTCAATTTTCTTGATCTTTCCAAACATCCAACTTTTGGTTTAATTGGTTCTATTGTTATGTTTTCTATTTCATTGATTTCCACTCTAATCTTTATTATTCCTGACTGGTTTTCTTTGCTTTTTATTTGTTCTTCTTTTCCTAGTTTCTTAGTGTAGAAGCTTAAGTTATTGATTAGAACTTCTCTTCTAATATAAGTGTGCAAGCCTAAAAATTACATTAATATGTTACAAACTCAACAATAATTTTTATTATTAAATCTTAAGAAAAAAAATCTACAATTTTTTATATTTCCCACACATTTACCTTCTCTGGTACTCTTCATTTCTTTGTGTGGATTCACATTACTGTCTGGTGTTATTTCCTTTTTGGCCTAAAGAACATCCTTTAGTTTTTCTTGTAAGGCAAGTCTACTTAAAACAAATTCTGAGTCTGTTTGGGAATATCCTCATTTTGCCTCCACTATTGAAAAAATAGCTTTGCTGGAAAAGAATGAATGCCATTTTGTGGAACTGTCTTGTGGCATCTATTCCTCCTGATATGACAGGTTGTTTTTCTCTTGTTGCTTTTAGGATTTTCTCTTTGTCTTTCAATAGTTTGACTATGATATTTGTAGGTGGGATATGTCATAGTTAAACTTCTTGTGTATATAACTACTTTTAATTCACTGGGCTTCTAGGTTAGTATATTAATACTCACTATCAAATTTTGAAAGTTTTCAGCCATTATTTCTTCAAATGTTCTGTTTTTTCTCTATTCTTCTTCTGGGGCTCCCATTGCACATTAGTGTGCTTGAAGTCACACAGGTCACTGAGACACTCTCTTTCACTATGTTCTTCAAATATGACAATTCTATGTATCTTCAGTCCCACAAATTATTTCTTTTGACATCTCAAATACTGACATGAGTTCCTTTAGTATATTTTTCCTTGTTATTTCACTTTTGAACTCCAGAACTTCCACTTGGTTCCTTTTTAAAGTTTTTATTTTTGTTGTGATTATCTACTTGTTGAGTCACTGTCATTACACTTTAATTTTTATTTGCTTTTTTGGCAGCTGGCAGATAAGTGGATCCTTGACCTTGGTGTTACCAGCACCATGCTGTAACCAACTGAGCTTTTTTTAAAGATGACTGGTAAGGAGATCTTAACCCTTGACTTGGTGTTGTCAGCACCATGCTCTCCCAAGTGAGCTAACTGGCCATCCCTATATAGGGATCTGAACCCGTAGCCTTGGTGTTATCAGCACCACACTCTCCCAAGTGAGCCATTGGCCAGCCCTTAATCCTTTAACTTTTAAAACATGGTTTTCTTTAGTTCTTACCCTAACTGCTTAGAAGTCTCTGCCTACTATGTTCAAGATTTGGGCTCACTCAGATAGTTTCTATTAACTGCTTTTTTGTTTTCAAATCTCCTATGGATCATGCTTCCTCTTTCTTGCAGGTCTCATAGTTTTTGGCTTAAACTAGACATTTTGGATAATATATTGCAATAGTTCTGAATTCTAATTTCCTCTGAGAGTTGCTGTTGCCATTATTGTTTAGCAATTTGCCTAGACTAAATCTGTGGAATTTGTTTCCTCTTTGGTGCTTGGCTGTTGATGTCTCTGCTCAGGTTTTTTGGTTTTTGTTTTTTAAATCTTGTTTTTTATTTTTAAGTCTGGACCACCCCTGTGTTTGTACAGCTTAGTGGTCAGCCAATGATTGGTCAGATCTTTGTACACAAATACCTTAAATCAATAAGATTTCCAAACCCTGCCAATAAATCTGTTTGTCTCTTCATAGCTCATTCAATGTTCAGCAGTATTTAAATCTATTCAGGCTTTTATTTTCTGCGAGGTCCTCTGTGTTTCCTCTGTGTGTGCACACAGGTTCACGGTCAGCTAAGGATGAGTGGACAGCTTTGGCCCTCTCAGGTGTCTCCTTAGTGGATTCATGGAGAGCTTATTTAAGCCCCTTATGACTGTCTTGCTTCTTAGATCTCCATAGCAAATATGAGACTAGTCTTCTGGTTCATCGCTTGCCCCAAACCAGAGGGTATATCCTCAATCTAACTGAGTGAGTGGCATTCTCATTTGTTTGTCAAGATCACTACTGTTACTGACTATGCTGCTGAACATGGGACTTTTCTGTGCTCTGTTCCAAATCATGTCAACCTCCTCTATCTATGAAGCTGCTGATTTTCCCAGCTGGCCCTGTCCTGCTACAAATACTCGGCTGCCAGAGCTGGGGTAGGGATGGCAGCAACTCCAGGTCAAAAGGCTGTCAACTCCCACTGTTCTCATACAAGTTCAAGAGTTTTTCATGAGTAATCATTTTGACTTGGTATATGACTTTGGTCAATTTCCAAAGCCCTAAAATGGTGGAATTTGACAATTTTGTCTAGTTTTATTATTTGGGGGGGCGGGGGGGTAGAGGATTTGCCAAACTACTCCCCCTCTAAACTGAAAGACTTGCTCCCCAAATACACTGTTATTTACAGAAAGAACTATAAATATGAAATGGAAAAGTATAATTTCTTCTTGTTAACCAGTTTGGGAAATCATAATTTTCATCTATGTTCCCTTTTCTGGATTCTACAGCTCTTACTGTTTGAATACAAATTTTTTTTCTTTTCCTAATCAAATATCAAGTCTATTTTAGCAAAGTAAAATGACAGAATCATAATTTTCATCTATGTTCCCTTTTCTGGATTCTACAGCTCTTACTGTTTGAATACAATTTTTTTTTCTTTTCTTAATCAAATATCAAGTCTATTTTAGCAAAGTAAAATGACAGAAGAGAGGTTAAGTGAAATAGATTACAATATCTGCAGAATAAGGTCAGTTGTATAAAAAGATTCTCTCTTTTTTACTGTCTCTCATGTATTCTGTCAGAGTAAGAAAAGTGGTTTTCTTTCAAGTGTTGAAATTAATTCCACAGTGTGAAAGGGAAAAACAAGGGAGGGGCAAAAAGAAAGCAGCAGCAGAAGAACTGTAAGGTTTAGCTGTATACTGCAAAGAAAAAAAGAATATTAACCTTCCATCAATAAAAACTTGAAGCCAAGGATATTAAGAACAGGAAATTCAGAAAAACTGAATGAGCCAGACAGACACTCCCTCAATACCAAACCAAGTAATTTAATATTTGGTGTTGATTTAGTGCCCACAAAATCTAGAAGTTGACTCCCAGGTTCAGTTAGTTATATATGATCATAGAGACTTTTTAAATTATGTGTTGTTGTTTTTTAAATACCATGTGTCCATCCCCAATTGCCTGAAACATAGCCAAGTAGAAAACAGAGGAACTCAAATACAATTGACTTGGCCTCCACAGCTACACGAAACTTAATGAATTTAGTCTGTGCTATACCTTCTTCTCTCTCCACCCCCCACTTCCCTCTCTTTCCACCCCACCTCTTGGCCTAAATGGACAAGCTCACAGGATTTCTTTTACCAAAGATTCAAAATTCAAATAAGAACAAACATGTATGTGTGAGCCTGCCAAATATCACTAGATAAAACTTCCCCCCCTCCCCAAAGAATTTTTCCTCTACTTTCTTCTTCCCAAATAAATTTGCAGTCATTTTGGGGTCCCACCACAGATAATAAAACCACAGATTCCTACAGGTGGGAAAGAATGTTGCAAAACCATCTAATCTATCCCCCACCCCGAAGCAGAACTTAGCTTAAGACGGGAGTATTTGTTGTGTTAAGGTTAAGAGGCTGAACTGAAATACAGACTGCAACTTGGCGTGTTCAAACTTCCTGAAACCCATTGCTGTTGGAAGCTGCCCAGACAGTATTCCTGATGATTCTAACAGAAACCCTGAATAGCCCTTTCCTGTTTGGTTGAAGCCAGTAACAGCATTGACAAGCCACTAGCCAGCCACTCCTGTTGCTCCTGTAATCCTCAGAATCTGTGTGATAAGTCAAAATGCAATGAATACTGTCAGCAAAATGCTAATGAAACTACTTACTAAGACTACAACAGAGCATAATGAATGAGAAAAGAGGACCAATGGGGGAAAATATTTTCAATACCATGAAGATTTCTTTCCAATTATAACACTGTATAGCTCTCATATTTGGAAATTACTACAAGAGGACCCCCACGTGTCACATTTTCCCTGCCTGAGTGAAGAAAGCCATGCAGTTGACTAAGCCCACTGAACTCCCAATTCTACTGCTAACCTTAGCAGACACGCCTAGCACGATCCAGTTCTACTAAGGCTACATTCAACTCGTAAGTATTTTAACTATGGATTCTAGATTTTTCTGGCTATTCTCATTGTTCTTTTCTGCTGTCTTCAAACCACTGAAGAGCTATTGAATGTCAATCAATATATGTGACATCCAAAACTATATATCTGGATTTGCCTTTTACAAAAGCACAGTCTACAGCATGCATGACTACAGTCCCTTTACAGAGAACTTGACCTTCAGTGGTATACGTCAATCAATATATGTGACATCCAAAACTATATATCTGGATTTGCCTTTTACAAAAGCACAGCCTACAGCATGCATGACTACAGTCCCTTTACAGAGAACTTGACCTTCAGTGGTATACACCTGGAATAAAAATCCCTTGTTACCCAATATAGGTCTAAGTTGATCTCAGAAACATGAACATCATACCCTGAATACTTAATACTAGTGGTTTCTGAAGCAAAATCATCCACCATCCCAATAAAATCTGTATGTTAAGACTTGGAAACCCAAAAATAAAAATGCCAAAACTGAAAACAAAGTGTGGAGATCTTCCCATGATGTATAAGGTCCATGGGGCTAGAGCGCAAAGGATAATGGGTACTTTGTCTATCAGTTAACGCCTGAAAAGGTGAAGACTGGCTGCCCAGAAGCCAGGCAGAACAACATTTCATCTCTCTCCTCTACTTGCCCTGACTCAGAGCCAAAAGGCTGGAGGCCACCAGAAAAGTGGACAGGATCTCTTGACCGAACACGCAGTGCAGTGTGAGCAGCCCCTGCTAGTGCCACCTGCCAGCCACTCGGAGACTGCAACCCTGGGGAACAACCAGGCAGCAATGTGGGAGAACACAGGGAACGTGTTACCTGCCAGAGGTGGGGTCCAGCCCTCCCACCTCCCCCACAGTACTTCACAACCTCCAAGGCATTCTGAGAGTGAAGGGACAAAGAGTGAGGACAGAAGGCCTCACTTCATCCCAGCAAAGCCACGGTCCTAGACCTGGGAGCTACCACACTCCCCTGCCTCAGCCAACCTTCAGGGGGCTTGGCCACTATCAAAATAGACAGTTTTCCTGCCTGGCTTTTCCTCGATTTAAAGAGAAGGAGAGAGGGAGTGATAAAAAGGAAAGGAGGCAGAGAGACGTAGATATGGGGAAGAAGCGGGAAGAAAATGAAAGGAGCAGTGCACTTAGTGCCAGCCTCCACAGGCTCGTGCTGTCTTCCCCCATACTTACACCAAAACCACAGCACAAGTCACCAGGCTTGGAACCACGTGCCCTCTGATAATGTATTCATTTCCAATTTAATGAATCCACCACCCATTTTCAGTTTTCTTATTTTCCACTCACTGGTAACACATTACCATATGCATGTTATGAAAACAGTTGAGAGGGCCAGGGGGCACGGTGGTCCCCAGAATGAATTGTAATGAAATGAGAACAGGCTACCTTTGGTGTGTGAAGGTCTACTGAGGAGGACCCAAGCTCCCCAGAGGCTGGCTTGCTTGCTTGCCATTTTTACCAGTGGCAACAGTGGATCCGTCCTGAGCCAGGGACTGTGAAGGCCCACGACCTCTTTCATCTGAAAGCTGTCTGGAGACCCTACTTTGAAGCATGGCCTCCCAGACGCCTACTTGTTATCAACTTAAATATCCGGCTCAACTGCAGATGGTTGCAAAGAGCTGCAGGATCAGAAAGTCACATGACATGCTTTGATAATGACCCTGTGTCACAGAGGGTCTACAGTACAACCACTGGATACAAGAGCTACCCATGGAACAGAGACCTCCAGACAGAAATTCAGCCACCAGGTGTGGCCCAAGGCAAAGAACACAGATGAAGACAGATCCTAATGGGGAAAACAAAGCAAATCATCATCCAGTGATGTCCTGGTCCCTGGACTGGCCACGCGGAAGTGAGGGGTAGGAAGAGACAAACCTGAATTCTATGAAAATCTTAGAAATTGGAGCTGGAAGATGTTAGCAAGAACCCAAAGTCCCTAATTCCAAAAACAAAGAAACCAGAACCTGGCTTTATTCCCAACTTAAAACCACCAGTCAATGGCAGAGCTGGCAATGGAAACAAACTCTCCTGTTACCCACTATAACCCGTTGCGCTGAAACAGATGTTCACTAAGAGCTGGGGACTTCAAGCAAGTGACACTCTTCACGCTTCATCGATCTCCTCCAGAAGAGGAGAGAATGGTTCTGAGGATTAAAGGAGATGCTGTACAAGCAGCAGAGATGGTGCTGAATAAAAGGCAGTGAGTCTCAGGATGTGTCTTCCTGTTTCTTAACTCCAGTTCCTCCCAATGTAATCAATAAATAAATGGGATGGGGCAGGTAGGGACATTCTAGAAGAGGACTGCTTCCTCGTCTACCTTTAGGCAGTGAGTCTCAGGATGTGTCTTCCTGTTTCTTAACTCCAGTTCCTCCCAATGTAATCAGTAAATAAATGGGATGGGGCAGGTAGGGACATTCTAGAAGAGGACTGCTTCCTCGTCTACCTTTCCAGAGGACACTCAATTCTGAAGACTGACACACAGTCTGAAAAGCATATGCTACTGCTACCATATTCACTAAATCAGGCAACGTTTACCTGCCAAGGTAAGGGGAAGTTTCCTTCTATTTCACTCATTCATTCTCAGTGGGCAACTCTTTCCACAAATTAGAAATGTCAAACTCCAGACCAAAAAAAAAAAAAAAATGTCAGCCCAGCCTGGCCTGTCACAACCACTGAGGGAATAAATTTGAGATGGAAGCTTTCTACAGAATGTCATGGAAAGTTCTAGAATGGACCAGATTCCATGCTGTTGATATAAAGAGAGAGATGAAGCACTCTACTTAATGTGACTTGAGAAACCACCAAATGTAAAACATCAAAAGATTCTAGCTGGGCCCAAACTCTATAAGCTTCCAGGAAAAACTGACTAACAAGTAATCACAGCAGCTGTCATCACACTTAACATAAATATATCCTTATATATGCTAGGGAATGTCCTGTGTCCTGGATTCCCTCAGTCTTGAATGTTTTTCCAGGTATTGGCTCACTTCACTCAGATTTTAACTCAAACAGTGCTTCCTCAGACGCCTTCCCTTCACCCTAAATGCACCTTGTCTTAGTCAGTTTGGGCTTTTAAAACAAACTACCACAGATTAGGTGGTTTACACAGCAGAAATTTACTTCTCACGGTTCTGGAGACTAGACATCTAAGATCAAGGTGCCACCAGATCAGGTGTGTGGTTAGAGCTCTCTTCCTGCTTTATGGCCACCTTGTATCATCAAATAGCCAAGAACAGAAGGAGAGCAAGCTCTCGTGTCTCTTCCTATAAGGACACTAATCCCATACATGAAGGCTCCACCCCCATGACCCAATCACCTCTCAAAGGTCCTACCTCCTAACACTATCACCTCGGGGGTTAGGATCTCAACATACAAATTGGAGGGAAAACAAACATTCAGTCCACAATACACTCTCAACCTATCCCAGGAAAATTCTCTCTTAACCTTATGGGTTTTTTTGTTACTCTCTCTTACCACTACTTGACACTATCATTATTACATGTAAATTTGTTTGTCTACTGCCAGTCTCCTTCACTAAAATGTAAGCTCCCTGAAGTGAGGTCCTTGTCTGTTTTGTTTTGGGTTATGTCTAGGCACCTAGAAGAGGCTCGATAAACACTTAATGAGTTATGAATTTTCAGACTCCATGTACCCAACCTAATCCCCAAGTGGTCTCACTCTACATGGACTTCTCTACTGAAAGAAGTGGCCTCTGCTATACTTTTTTACCTTAACTGTAAAGTGTTAAGGAAACTGGTTTTGCTTTGTACCTCAGTCACTTCAGTATGTGTTTCTCTACTGACAGCAGACACCAGAGTTAAAGCCACAGAGCCAGTAGGACCCTGTGTCACAGTGATCAACTCTGCTTGGCCATCCCACTGGTGCCACTCCTCTTGATGCAAAACCAGCCATGGAGGTCACACATCCAATGGAGAACTGAACGATGACCCAGAGAGGTTTTAGAAGAACAATTCGTATTATCAAAGATCAGTACCAACCAAGCTGTATGAAATGACTAGAGACAGGAAGCAAAGCCTCACGTTTGCATGCAGAGAAGACAAAGGAAGGAAGAACAAAAGGGAGGAGGAGGACAAGCAAACCACTTCCTCCAATTTACTGCACCGTAAGTGGAACTGGTCTCTACCTGTCACCTACTTTAATTCCCCACAAAACCTCCAGCGATGGCCAAATGGCTCTTACTAGGCAACAGAGAAAAAAAAACGGAGACAGCACTGACCAGAAACAGTAAAAGAACCAAAGCTAAGAACACATGACTATGCATCAACCAGTCAAAATAAGGCAGGTGGGAGTGGCTCTTCTCAAAATCATTTCAATGATTTTGAGTGTGCACTTTCTGAAAGAGAGGATGTGCATGAGAATACGCGTGTAGGACTATCAGACACCTCACAGCCTGCCTAGAACCTGCATGGCCTGGAAAGTTTAGGACATTCTAAGAGCCAGCCCTGAGAATAAGCCCCTGTGTTGGGGGTGGGTCTCTAAGACCACTTCCAAGTCTGATGATTCGCTAGGATGACTCCTAGGACTCGGCATATAAATTCATAGCACACACTCGCAGCAAAAGGATACAAAGCAAGATCAGCAAAGAGAAAAGGTGCAGGAGGTGGAGTCCAGAGGACACCAGGCACAAGCTTCAGGAGTCCTCTCCCCGTGGAGTCACACAGGACGTGCTTAATTCCTTCAGCAACAAGTTGTAACAGCATGTGCAATACCGTCTACCAGGGAAAGTTGTTAGAGACTCAGTGCCTAGGGTTTTCACTGTTCACGTAGGCACCTCACACCTAGCTTGTGCCAAGATTCCAGACTCCCAGAAGGAAGGCAAATGTTCAGCAGAAGCCACATTGTTTGTACAAACGGTTTAGGCACAGTCATTCACTTTTTATCAGGGAATGGTAGGAATCCTTCCAAAATCCAAATTCCCAGATGCCAACCCATGGTCAACCTTGCAAGCAGGCCTTCCTAAGGGGTAGCCTCAGGCCTGCTCTGCTCACTGTTTTCAGTGCAGCCCTACAGACCATACCCAATCCCCTTACAGCTAAATACACATAACACACAATGTGCTGCTGCCAAGACGCCCCTGCCGCAGGGGGCATGCAGAGACTGGCAGGAAGCAGCCAGCTGACAGCTTTGTGCCTGGGCCACTTCCCAGGGGCACTGTTGTTGGCAGGGACTCAGAAGGGCCACAGGAGAGAGACTGGCACACTGGAAGATGGAGGTGGTCTCCAAGAGCACAGAGCCCAGCCCTGGTTTCCCTCCCAAAGTCAGAGGTTAAGGCAAGTCCACAGAGCAAGAGTGTGAGTCCACCAAGCAAAGGCCATGTAGGGGAGAAGGAAGAACAGCCAAATTGGGGTGCTCAGCCCCACGGCAAGCAACACCCTTGAGGAGCAAGTCTGGATCCTGAAGGGGATCGTGGTGATGGCCACAAGGGTGGACGTGGGAAGCCATAGGAGGAAGACGGGGGCCCTACAGACAACAACTGAGATAAAGGACACCTCCAAAGGATTGGCAGCTTAAACATATGCAGTCTTTCAGCTTCCACATGCTAATGCCATAGGAGGAAGACGGGGGCCCTACAGACAACAACTGAGATAAAGGACACCTCCAAAGGACTGGCAGCTTAAACATATGCAGTCTTTCAGCTTCCACATGCTAATCACTGGCTTCCACCTACTGGTTTTGTTTGTTTTTTTAATGTGATTTGCTTTGCAACTCTGCGAAAACAGTAACAATGATAAGTTTAAGTAAGTAAAGCCCATTTTGTGCACCTGATTATTTCCAGAAGGTGTGGGAGCGAGAGGGAGGAGAGTGGGAAGGGGTGTAGGGTTGCTTTCCAGGGGAGAATGTGGTTACAACAGCAATATTCTTGGAAACCAATTATCTGGGGAATTCACAGGAGGATAGACTGACATAGGTATTACACTCACGTACATCATTTAAAAATGACTGCCGTTGTCACCTTGTTTTTTGTAGAGGCATGACAATCATGCTTATTAGATATTTATAAGAACCAGGAGCTATCCATTTTCATGAACTTTTGCCAATACTTACATGGTATAAACATCTAGTTCAGCAGTTGAAGTTTTATTTTAAAGAGTCAGATGGTAAATATTCTAGACTTTCAGGCCACATGGTCGCTGTACCAACTACTCACCTTCTGCTACTGCAGTGTGGAAGCAGCCATAGGCAATATGTAAACAAATGCACAGCTGTGTCCCAGCCAAACTTTATTTACACAAACAGGCTGTGGATGCTAGATTTTGGCCCATGGTTTGTCATTTGCTGACCACTGGTCTAATACCTATATGGAACTTGGAAGAGGAAGAAACAGGTCTTGGATGGCGATTTAGGTTTTTAGTGGAACTGATGTTGACCCATTTGATTGGAAATGTCTGTCATACGCCAGATAAAGCATTTCAGGTGCCTCCACCCTCACAGGAGACTATGAGAGTATATCAGGCAGACAGAATCATATAAAATCAGCAAAAATAAAGGAGGCCTTCACTTCCAGACACCAGCAATAGAATTCAAACTTGAGTGAGTACTCAAGACAATAAAATATACAAAATATACAAATACCATAAAACATATGGAAAACATCCAACCTCTGTAGTAAGCAAAGAAACACATATAAAATGTTTTCCATTTAATATACTGGCAAAAAAAATTTTTTAAAGGAAAATATCAAGTATTGACACAGAGGATGTAAAACAGGAATACTCGTACATTATTAATTAGAGTGTAACTTGTAACGTCTATCAAATCTTACAATGCTTATACCAGAGACTTACAGTTATAAACATCAATGGTTTACTCTCTACAGAGATTGAACTAAAGGCGGTTCTAAACTCAGGACAGTGGAGATGGTAGAGAAGTGGAAATAAGGTCCCTATTCCAAATTTTAAAAGGCCTAGTCTCTAGCTTTGCAGTAAGGTTTCAGCTGTAAGGCTTCTAGCCCCTGGGCAGGAGGCTGGAGGATTCATCTCTGAAGTAACTAACCAGGGAAAGAGAAGACTGAAAGGGACATTCAGTGTCCTCCAACACCATGTATAGTTTCCTATGAGGTAGTCCAGCAGCTGTCAACCCTCACTCACAGCCAACTACAGTGGTCTAGCCAACCTTACTCTCAAATAGGAAACAGCACCTTAAGATTACCAGACATCTGAGGAAACATTCATTCTAACATGAAAGAAATCAAACTCATAAATTGAAAGAGAGAGAAAGAAAAAGAACAAAATTCAGAGGAAACAGGATACAGACAACAAAATAGTTGAACAATATTTTTCCAAGATAATTAATATCTGATAGATAAGTGAAGAAAAACATTGACTCATGAAACCAGAAACAGAAGAAGATCAGGATGCTTTTTTTTTTTTTAAAGGAACCTAGAGAAAAATAAGAACTCTTGGAAATGAAGACTAAAATAGAAGGATTAACAAATTCAGTAGAGGAGCTATATAAAGTTGTAGAACTCTTCCAGAAAACAGAGCAAAAAGATGAACAAAAGGATACTGGAGAGAAAAGTTAGGTGTGAGGGGCAGGTGGGAATCAATCGCTGATGTGCACAATCCACTAATGAGTTCTAGAAGGAACAAGTGGGGTAGGGGCTGGGGAGTTGTGGGGAGACGGGACCACCAAACAATTCAAGAACATTTCCCAGACAAGAAAGATGTAAGTATCCTAAGGGAAAGAGTCCACCAAAGGTCAGAATAAGGATGAAATGTAGCCCACACCAGGCACGGGAAATGTCAGAACACAGACTAGAAAGCAAATCCCAGGAGCTTCTGGAGGGCCACAAGTCCCATTCAGGTAAGAGAATGCCTCCGGACTTCACAAAAATGACACTGAAACTAGAGGTCCAAACAGCAAGTTTTTTTGTTTTTGTTTTTAAGTTCAAACCTGGAATTTCTAAATTTATTATTCAGGTGTGAAGGCAGAATAAAGATATTTTCCAACATTCAAAAAATTTCTCCCCCATGTACTCTCTCTCAGGAAACTACTACATAATAAGGCAATAAACCAACGGGAGTAGGAGACAGGAAAGGGGCGCTGGGAATGGACAGCCTCAGGAGAACCACTGAGCAGTAGGCCCAGGAAGCGCCCAGGCCAGCAGGAGAGCACAGGGTTCCAGGAGGAAAGCTGCTTACTAAAAAATAAACTAAAAGTGCATCCGGTAGATTATCTGATCTACTGGCCACACAAAGAAAGGTTCTGATGGAAAGTTTAGGGCTGAATTTTGAAAAAGGTAAGAATTTTTGTCATTTTGCTCACTGGTATATTCCCAGCACCCAGAACAGTGCCTGGCACAGAGAAAATTAGAAATTTATTGTATTAATTAATCAAAACTAAATATAAAAAGTTAATTAACTGGAAAAAAACAAAAAGATGCATCAGGAAGGCAATTTTGTATCATCCCATTTTATGAGGTGGCTAAGCAATGTCTATAGAGTACGCATTGACCCCTGATTTGACAAGAAAAAAAAATTTCAGGATATTATGATTCTGGAGAATGGAAAAAGGAAGTATGTGTGGCTGGGGTTGCTGACAATGGTAGTAGTGTTAGTGAGCTAAATTCCCATCTTCCATAATAGAAAATTAGTAGATAATTTCAAAAAATACAAGGTAAGGAAAAGCAACATAAACATGCTATTGAGAAATACAAAGATATATACTAGAAGAAGCCAAAGAGTTAAAAGTATTTGCATTTGAGGAACATCAGGGTAGAAAGGAATGTAGATGTGTGGAGCAGGGGACTGTGATTTTGTTACAAGCTTTGTATTATTTGATTTTTTAAATTATATACATATACTAATTGGATAAAAATAATATTAAACTTAAAAAGTGCTTATTACCCTTTGACCTAGCCATTCTGTATCTAAGAAATTCTCCCAAGAGAATAACCAGAGATGCAAAAATTTATGTTCACATGCAATCATCTTTATAACAGAAAAAAAGAAAAATTAAAAATAGAAACATTAATAAAATAAAATGATATATTTATTTTTAAAATAAAGCTTTTGAGGAATAATAGAGGTACAAGAGAATGTTCCCCTTGGGGGTGGGGCATGTGGAAATCAGGATTTTACCCTCTTCTATTTTTTTTGTTTTGTTTTGTTTTGTTTTTGGCAGCTGGCCGGTATAGGGAGGATTTTAATATTTTACAAACCATTGTATTTCTTATTTATTCTCTTCTGTATTTTCCAAGTTTCCTGCAATAAATTTGTATTACTTTGGTAAGCATTATAAAAGTGTTTTTAATTTTTAAAGGAGAAAAGCAATTAAAATTGGAAAATAATCCTTGGCATTTTTCTAGAGAAAATAACCTCATTTAAAACATATAATGGAAAACAAGAAAATCAAAGGGCAATCAATGCATGGTGGCAAAAAGACCCCTTCCCCCCCAAAAAAAATCATAAAGAACTCACAAAATAAAGTATGCTTGGCACCTGAAACATTTACAATTACATCCAAACCACCAAAAACTTTCAAATTCTTAGATTATCTTCCATTCTTGAGCCTTAAACTATGCTCATCTTTAAGATGCCCCATGTGTGACCTTTTGGTGTGGTGTCCACCAAGAAGTGCGACTCTCTCAGCTGTGGGCAGCATCTTTGAACATGGACTTGAGAGATGTACCAACCAAGATCTGAATACTAGCTCAGGCTTTCATCACCTTGGGTAGATCACACATTACCTTCTTGATACTTCTTGTCTATTAAATTGGGATAATTGTTTTGCACATTTGCTCAAAGGAAATGACTAGCATTTTAAACTGATTATTTGTGCCTGGGACACAGTGATCTCTCAAATAACGGCTATTTTTTGTTCTATTTTATGACCACCCCACAAATCTAACATGTTTAGCACATGGGGTTACAGGACGTGTACTTTGGAGATCACCATTCATTTGGACCAGGGGTCAGCCAACTTATTCTGTGAAGAGCCAGATAGTAAATAGTTTCTTTGTAGACCATACAGTCTCCATCACAAATACACACTTCTGCAGTTGCAGCATGAGAGCAGCCACAGACAATAAGTAAACAAATGGGCAAGGCTGTATTCCAATAAAACTTTATTTATAAATTCAGGAAGTGGGCTGGATTTGGCCCATGGGCCATAGTTTGCCAACCCTTGACAAGGCTATGTGAATGTGGCCCACTGAAGTTGTGTGATATGATAGCTAGGCCTCACCACTAGAATTGTTTAGATAAGGGCGGAGGACCATCCACCAAAGATTTTGGAAAGTTGCAGTCCCTCAATTTGGGGGAACTATTAGAACATCTAAATCTTTTCCACTTCTAAAAGTACATGTATCTGTGGTATGAAAGAAGAAACAAAGATTGGGTGATTTGCCAAAGATCTCACAATCAGTTATGACAGTGGTGGGCCTAGATCCCAGACGTGCCGGGTCCTGGTCCTTAGCCAGGGCTCACAGCTCCTAGTTTAGCATTCCTCAACCCGTGGCCTGCTTACACTCTCAACTCTCTAACTGCCATCCAGTAACATATTTCTCAGACACCCTGTGGTAGTGATGCCCACCTCTCTGTACCCGATTTCACACTCAGAAACCCAGTTGCCAGGAGAACTTGTGTGATCCTCCCCGAGGAGACTGTCAAGAACAGAGTGGTCAGAGACTGGATGTCCACTACAGAAGGGGTTCTTGCACAGACTAGGAAAAGTGAGGCCAGACCTTCGCCACCCCATGACTGCAGGTGTCCAAGATTTTATCTGGGTCAAGGGGAGCAGAGCAGATGATGGAAACATTGAGAAAATCTGGATCTTGATACATGCCATGATGACTTACCCAAGTACTAACTGCCATGAAGCATTAAGCTAAAAGCAAGGACCTGATTTAGGTCAAGTCCCATAAATACCACTACGACCAATGACAACTTTACAGTGGACTTCTAAAGCCTCAAGGTCGCGTACCAACATCTCAAACCTGCAAACAATTTCTGTAAAAAACAAATACTCCATTCCTCAACAATGGCTTTAAATCTGAATAGACAGGACTGACTGGTTAGCTCAGTTGGTCACAGTATGGTATTGTAACACCAAAGTCAAGGGTTTGAATCCCCATACCAGCCTGCTGCATAAAGAATAAAAATAAATAAGTCAGAATAGACAGGCACATAGAGACAAGACGTTGACCTCCACAAACTCTGCACTCACCTCATGACCAAAAAACCAAACCCTACCCAAGATCCTTCTGTTAAAGCTTGGTTCTATTTTGCTCATTCTTTGTAAAATGAATAAACTTGCCCCCACTTTGGTGTCTCTGGTACAATTTTGAAGCTCCTTAGCTTTGGTTTCAAAGCCTATAGAACAAAGGCACATACATGGCCTTTTAGAACCATTTACTGGAGCCATAGGTTGATAATTAATGGCCCACATTTACTGAGCACATACCATGGGCCAGTCCTTCATGTGCACTTTCTTGTGTGGCCTCCCAATGTCCCTGTGAGCTAGTTTCTGTTGTACAGATCAGAGAACTAAGAGTTGACCTCTCTGTGTGACCTGGCCAAAGTCACAGTACTGGTGGAACTCTGACCCCAGCAGCCCTCATGTGGGGTCTATTTCTGGCTGCTGCATAGGCTCAGGTCTCATCTTATGCCAAACCACCATGTCAGCACATCCACACCTTTCCGAGGCTCCAATAAGTGCATACTCTGACCCTAGCAGAAGCACACATGACAGATGACACAGTCTGATTCTGCTGCATAGGCTCAGGTCTCATCTTATGCCAAACCACCATGTCAGCACATCCACACCTTTCCAAGGCTCCAATAAGTGCATACTCTGACCCTAGCAGAAGCACACATGACAGATGACACAGTCTGATTCTTTGGTTTTAATAAGCCACCTTCTACAGTAGGATTAATCCTCTGCAGTAGGATTAAAGGGCACATTAGTGTTTCTTAAACACACCCAGGAAGAATGTGCCTTGGGGCTGCTGAGAAGGCTGATTATTCTGGCTGGGACAACCTTCCCCAGACAGTGCCTGGGCTCCCTCTTGCTTTCTTGGGACAACCTAAAACAGCACTCCCTTCCCTCACTCTCTCCTTTGGTTTTCCACAGCATTTATCACCACTTCTGGACATGGGATACACTTATGGACTTGTTTACTATCTGTCTTCACTTCTGGAATGTAATCTCCAGGAAAGAAGAGACTGGTTTTGCTCATCACTGTCTCCAGTGCCTAGAAAGTGCCTGGCACAGAACAGATGTTTATAGTATCTGTTAGGAATGAACCAAATCAATCTCTGAGAGGGAGAATAACAGCTATTTTGTATTTCATCTCTCTTAGCTATAATTTCCAAGTTTTCAGCAGTAAAATTGCATCCCTCTTTGTAATATTTTTCAGGTCTTCTCTTTTGAAGACACGACCGTTGTTATTCACTAATACACATAACCTCACAGGTAGAGATGATGGCTGCTTTGGTCACTGATGGTCTGGAGGCATAAAAACCACTGCTGAATTAATTCCCAGGTGCCCCTGGCTGACAGCTCAGTGTGCCCAGACCGAGGACCCAGCCATGGCACACACTTAACAATGGCTTTCCTGGCCAACTCAGCTGCTACTGATGGCCCTGTGCCCTCAGGAAACAACCGTCCTTCCAACACAGCACAGCATGGGCCAACAGCCACCTTCTTAATCCTCACAGCATTCCTGGGAGGAACAAGGAAGGCAGTTTATCTTCATCACTATGCCACTCATGTCTGACAGCGGCCAGAAACGTCATGTCTGACAGCGGCCAGAAACGTAAGGAAAGAACTGAGCTTGTAACCTATCAGCCTTCCCAGAGTTAAGACTCAGAGGTGTTTTGTCTACGTATACCAAAAGACACAGCTTTCACTAATCTTCTCTTTGCCCAAACCCAACCACACCCTGAAATAAAGTCTTAAATATTTACTTTGTTCTTCTGCGAATCTTGCTATAACTTGTATTGCTCACATTTACCATGCTTAATGAAGCAATTGTTCAGCAGGTTCTATTAGCACAGAGTTTAGACAGGTTAATGGCTGTCTTCCCTTGAGAGTGGAGCACTTCTGCACAGGAATTCCCCTCCCTATTTTGGAGAAGGTACAGCAAGAGGGTCAGGAAGTTTCTGGATCTGCTTGAGTTTGTTATGACAGTTGGTACAGGGGCTGTATGACTTCCGCCATGTGAGGGAAAAACTACTTCTGTGACAGTTCCTGTAAGTTATTCTATGGAGTTTCAAGGTCATTCCCAAGGCTAAATAGTCAGACAAAGCCGACAGGTCCTCTTGGACTGGGGTGAAAACAGCTCAAGAAAGCTCTCGTGGGTATTGCCAATACTCCATCTTTCTCCTCCACTAGATGGTGAGCCCTACATTCCCATTGGGAGCTCTCACCTCCTACCTGACTGCGTTTCCACTGCCTGACCCAAGCCTGGCAACATTCAGTGCTGGATAAAATATACATCAGGATTTGCATGGTACATTTGCAACTACTCCTTTCTAACAGATTATTAATCACAGAGGGCAAGGTCAGTAGGTAGGATACCATACCAGGATCTCAAGGGGCATCTCACTGCATCCTCACCATGAGGACAGCGTTGGTGTCACAATCTCTGTTGCACAGAGCACCAAGCAAAGGCTCAGCAATGATAAGCAAAATGTCAACAGCAAGTATGTAAAGGGACCTGGAGTTCTGCTCAAGAATGTCTGATGCCAAAGACCTGGTCCAGGCTGTGATTGCCAAGCAGCTTCTGGAAAGCCCTTTTCCCAAGTCCAGCTCTCTGTATAAAATTCAGCATTGGCACTGGGTAGTTCACACACCCATCAAGCATGGACCTTCTGTACACACCTGGCTTGGGTCAGATCCCGATCCCAAGTTGGGTTCTTAAGAAGCATATGAACCAATGGCCAAAACCTACTGAGCTCTTACTTTGTACCTGGCACCTTGAGTGTTTCACACATGATAACTCATAGTCCTCACAACAATACCATGGCATCAATACTTCATCTCCATTTTACAGATGAGGAAACTGACTGGGTTTAGCAGGTCACAGGGCTAGAAGGTGACCAAGCTAGGATTTGAATCCAGGCATTTAGGATCCAGCGTCTATCTGAGCCACAATCCTATGGCTGCTGTTTAGTCAAGTCCCCCAACAGAGGGAAGCATCAGCACAAGCCTTCACTGGATGCTTATTTGTGGCTCTTCCACACAACTCTGGTTCAAGAGCCCATCTCCAGCTGCACTGAAGTACAGAGAGAGTTTGCACTGTAAACGTTGACTCAAGACGATCACCAACATGAAACATCAAGACGGCTTAACACCAGCTAATAGAGTAGCTATCCAACTCTGCCAATCAAAATGCATTTTAAAAGCCTCTGTCAATTCCAGACATGTGTCCCCTTGCTGGCTCTGTGCAGGCTACGGGCCTCCAGCCTGACATAAGCAGACCTGGGGTCTGCAATCATGCACTTGAGACTTGCCAAATGGTTGAGGGTAAAAGAGAGACATGTGTCCCCTTGCTGGCTCTGTGCAGGCTACGGGCCTCCAGCCTGACATAAGCAGACTTGGGGTCTGCAATCATGCACTTGAGACTTGCCAAATGGTTGAGGGTAAAAGAAGGAAAGAGAAGGGAGACTGCAACGAGGAGTATTTCTTCTGTCTGGAGCCACAGCGCAGTTCAGCCCCTCTAAATCACATACCTAATTGAATATCTCTTATTTTCTAAGCTCAGTAAAGAATTTCAGATCACCTTCACCCACATGCTTTCTTTCTTCTTTTTGAGATATATGCGAGAAGGGAAAAACAATAAAAACTAGCAACTGATTTTCATACAATATCTCTTATTTTCTAAGCTCAGTAAAGAATTTCAGATCACCTTCACCCACATGCTTTCTCTCTTCTTTTTGAGATATATGCGAGAAGGGAAAAACAATAAAAACTAGCAACTGATTTTCATATAGGCCGACTAATTGTAGAAGCTGTGGATATATGCAAAGCTAAAAGCACAGCTTAAAGGGAAATCTCTCAAAACCCCTCAAATCTCCAAAACTAAAAAGCCTTTTCAAAAACATGGAGACAGCTACATCTCCCCACCCCATCCAACACAGCTTTATTCTAAATTTTTTTCTGAATTTTTAAATCTCAGACTCTAGAATGAATCTACTGAATATGTCAATGAAAACAGGTAAAGGATGAAACAGCAAAGACAAGGGAATATCTGAGAGAAAGCATATGCTGTGCCGTAGCTGTGGAATGTCTACTGAATCAATACCATATGTAAGCTGGTATCACAACTGTATACACATACCTCATTAAGCCAAATTAGAGCAAGTGGGATCTGTCGCTTTCTGATTAAAAACAAACAAGTCTCATTTCAGTGTGTCCTATCTCCGATACTAAGAACAACCCTGAGCAGAGGCATTTTCATAAACAGAGAAGCATGCACAAGTTCCCCAGACCAGCCCTGCCGTGCGAGTTACCGAGGACTGCTGGTTCCCCATCATACGGCTGGGGAGGAACAGCACTCCATAAGGGGATACATATTTCACTTTTGAAGGGCCACAGTAATTAGTCCAAAGGCATAGGACTACTGGGTCCCTCCCTGCCTCTTTTCTGCAAGAACTATTCATTCAGAGCAACCCCTAATGTAGTGTAGGTGGCAAGAACTTCTTAAGAGATCCCACTTAACACTGTTATAATTAGACAACAAGAAAGAACAAAATGAATTATCTTATTATGGAATCAGTTTTCAGAAGGTGAAGCAAAGCAAAAGCATTTCACCTTTTAACAATACAGCGGTCAACCTTCCAGGTCCTTTACAGGAATTCTAAAAGTATTCAGGGATCTGCCAAAGCAACCAAGTGGCAGAACTGGTGATCTAGAAGTGAGGATGTGGTCAGCACTGTCGTGATAAAAGCTCGACCTGGAGTGTGACACAGTCGCTGACCTGGAGTGTGTTCAGCAGGAGGAGTGCACTCAGTTGACGAACACTTATTGAGAAACTGCCATTTGCCAGGCTCCCAGCCAGGCACTGGATTTAAAAGAAAAATGTAGGATACTGCCCATGCCTTTGAGGAGCTTAGACCTCGCTGTGCAGGCAGAGTAGAAAAACACAAGGATGCACACAGTGGTTGTTGCAATATAACATGAGGGCACCAAAACCCTCTTGGGTGGGAGAAGGGTCAAGGAAGGCTTCTTAGGGAGACAGTGCTTCAGATGAGCCTTGAAGAAGATGATAAATTAGAGCTAGCCAGAACGGAAGGGTATGCCAGGCTAAGCACATAAACATGGAAATGTACAGGGGCCTGAATAAACAGCAGACTGTGGGCTGGGCTAGTTACTAGCAGGGCTGAGGCTCACTCAGCCACAGAAGACTTTACGACAGTAGCTGAAAAGTTAATGATCCAGAAGCTTTGCCTTCTGAACCCTCAACAGGAGAAAAGTTTGAGACAGGTTTCAGATGGCTCTGGAAATCCAAACCATGACATGACAAGGGTCTCAAGTAGCCAGATGTATTTTATCTGCTTGCCTAGAATCTAGGGACCCTCTCCCTCATTATGAAATCTCAGGGGTGACCCATATGACCGAGGCCTCACCAATCAGGATGCCACATGTCACTGGGCACTCTGATTGGATCATGGATAGGCACAGAGCCCAGGCTGAGCCAGTCAAAGCCCTCCAACAGAGTTGTCAAAACTCCCAGGAAAGAAGCACAATCTTTTCACTGGGATTGAGAACTAAAACCTAGAACTTCCTTGGGACCATGTGTCCCAACCCTGCAAAGATGGCCTGAGAATGAAGGCAACGCAGAAGACAGGTCATCTGAGGTTCCTGAAGACAGTTCCCATGTCTGAATCTAGCAGCATCATCCCTTGAACTTTCCAATTACTTGAGATCCAAGTTCCCTTTTTCTTTAAGCTGATAATGACCTAGGGTGTTTTGCCTCTTGCAACAAAGAGATTACTGACAAATACATGGATTTCCTGATAAGCCTTTAAATATTAATATTAGAGAGACAGAAAGGTCAATTTAGAAACTCCAAGTTTAAAGCACTCACATGAAAATACGTACAAAAATATTTTCTAATCTATAAAACACTAAACAAAAATCAATTTCACTATCAGTGATAATATCTGAATAACTAGTCACTGCAATGTTCCATTTTTATGTTAATATTACAAGTGTGTAACTTTTAGACTATTAACTGACAAATGCTCACTTAGTGACTTTGTGCCAGGCATGTTTCTAAGTACTTACCTCACTTAATCTTCATAACAATCCTGTAAAACGGGCACTACTATTATTTCCCCCATATTACAGATGAGGAAACTCAGCCCTAGGAAGGGTGAGAAACTTGCCCACACAGCTATGAAGTGGTGGAGCCAGGATTAGAACCAGGGCAGTCGAGCTCCACAGACACTGCTTTTCACTGTTCCTTCTCTCCTGAGCACTAGAACCAAAGTTTCAACTGCCTTGAAACCAATATTCCCAAACAAATGGCTTGTGGCAAGGTACTATACCTCCCTAAATCCACGTTCACACATGGCTACTGTCTTCACAAAACCTGTTGTCTTTGCTGGGTTGTTTCCTTAACAAATGAGTCACCTGGTCATCCCTCAGGCGACAACCTTGGGAATCATCATGATGGCTTCTCTCTTCCCTTCTTCCATGGCCTTCCAGTGTTCTCATCATGCCAGCTGCACCCTGATGTGGATCTCAAATCCCATCCCACACCGCTTCTCTCTGGGCCTCATGCACATGGCCAGTGTCAGGCCTTCTTCTCCTGCCGGGGTCAACTGAAATCTCTCAACTGGCTTCTGATCAGACCCTTTCACATGCATGTCACTTCCACATGGCCATTAATTATTCCCCAAAATATAGCCCTCCTCAATTCATCCTCCTGCTTTAAACTTCTCATCAGCTGCCACTGCCTAAACAGCAAAATAGAAATGCATTAGTTTTACACTGAAAACTCTTCATAAATCCCCCAACCTACTTTTCCAGTCTCATCTCCTTCAATATTGCTCTAAATATGCTGTGTAGGGTATTTTATGCTGTAAAGTAGATCTTTGGAGACCTGTCTTGTTTTCCTTAACTTAATTTACTCTCTCATATCTTGATAATTATATATTCTGCTTAGAATTAATAAAATGGAATTTCTTCCAAAACATTCTGCAATTTAAATCTACTCAAGACTACTTTGCACCATCATTATTTTGAATTGGTGGTTCTTTCATAAAAAGAAATAATTACCTTGGAGTAAAATGCACATTGCTAAAAATGCACTGGTTATGGGCCAGGAAAGTAGTTTCTTAAGGTCAGGATTCCAAAATAGTCTTCTGGGAGTTTATAAAACCTCTTTCTCTGGAGGCCTCAAAGACCAGTTGCAAAGCTAAAGAAGTGAGGGATGGGAGGGGGCTTGCAAACAGCCTTGCTAGGAAGAGGGAAAGAGACTTTAGGTCTCAGCTGACCAATCAGGAAATCTCAATATCTGCTCAGGCATCTTTCTGCACTAACCATAAGTGGGCATACCTGGTGGTACCAGATTCCAATAATACCTCTAGATCAGGGTTTCTCAACCACAATATAATTGACATTTGGGGCTGGATAATCCTCTGTTGTGGAGGCTGTCCTGTATGTTGTAGAATATTTAGTACCATCCCTGGCCTGTGTCTATCAGATGCAAATAGCACTTCCCTAGTCATGACCATCAAAAATGTCTCCAGACATTGCCATGTGCCCCCCTTGGGGGCCAAAATTGCACACAGTTGAGAATCACTGCTATAGATACACAGCCTGGAAGGTCACATCCCTTCTCCTAAACTGTATGTTTCTTCTTATTACTATTAGTAAAAGTCAAAACGCCCTTGACCACTCAAAGTGAAAACCACACCAACAATGACATGTATTTTCTCCAAAGATAACAGAAGAACAGTTCCTGACAAGTATCCAAATATTTATTTCTGCCTTTGCAAAGAACTAAACAGAAAGTGACAGGTAACAGAACACATTTGTTCCTTGCTCACATTTGTAGGAAAGCACCCTGTAATCTTGTCTGCATCCTGTCTGTTAGCAGCATCTGGGGCCCCACTGACTGGCCGACATCTGACCCTGGAAAAGCCATCTGCTGAGCCACTGTCTGGGCTGGGAGCTAGGACACTTTAGGTACTACTTCAGCACAACTGATAACACAGGCACACAAACAAGGCAACAGCACAGGTGCAACTTAATTTCAAGGTCCATTAGTAGCACAAAGGGGGAAAAATTACACTTTCAAATGCAAACCCTGGAATTCAGGGACAGTTTTCAATTTTCAAATGGTAATAATAATAATAATTATGGTTATTGTTTGTAAGAACAGCATCCAAGTCCAAATATACTGTACTTCAATCCGAAATACTAGAACATGTTTCATGCAGCTGACATTTGAAAAATGGAGGGCTGCCTAACATTCAATTTGGACTAAATACCAGAAAACAGGCCGTTGAGTTTTAACTGCACCTTCGATTTTGTGCTTGTGTCTCCCAATTGACCTTGCAACTGTAAGTGATCATAAAACAAAGCAGACGCTATCATTACATTTCAGCTTTTAGCTAATAGTCAACACTGGCCAGTTATTCAGCTGCTGTTGAATGACAACTAGTTACTGAGTATAAATAAGAGCATATATGAGGGTGTGCATGCGTGCGCATGCACACACACACTGTCCTATAGAGGTACACAATGTTCCCATCCCCCAAAATATTACTATCAAGATTTATAACTATCATATTCCATAAAGCTTCCACAGCACAGAATCATCTATGTAAAGTTCAGTCATGACCAAAAAAAAAAAATAAAGGTCATGCTTCTTAGGTGGTGTCTGCTGAGGTCTGAGATACCTAGTCATACTTACAAGAAAATACCCATTAAGTATAAATGGAGAAGAGGAACCATGAGGAAAAACTCCTGGTGGTGAAGTCAACTGCTGTCCCCTCCAGTATCACACAATCCCTGTGAGCAGTACTTATTGGGTATCTTCAGGTGAGGCTTTGGACAAGATACTATAGGCAGAACAAAGATAAATCAGACACTGTCTTGCTCCTCAGAAGGCAAACGTTTTCATAAGATATCTACACTTTTTACCTTTCCCCCATATCAGGTGCACGGCAAAAAACTACAGACCCAATTCTATTGACTCCGTCATTTAAGATCACAAAAGTGGAGAAAGGTGAAGTCAGTCTTTCTAAAAAACAAAGCGTCATTCTGAAAGTAGATAATTTTGACAAGGGAGCATTCATGCCTTTTCAGGGAATAAATCTGGAGAAATTAATTTACAGTGTGATTGGTGAAAGGGTGGGGGTTTTTTGAAATCTGCTTTTTCATTTCTTCCATTCCCCTTCATCTCGACAAGATAAACGGAGCTCAAAAATACAGTTCAATCTGATTCTTGACTTTAATAAACTTCATTGGCACCTAAATTTCTCTGGAGGTGCTTTTGCTTTTATGGTTTTTTGAAATCTGCTTTTTCATTTCTTCCATTCCCCTTCATCTCGACAAGATAAACGGAACTCAAAAATACAGTTCAATCTGATTCTTGACTTTAATAAACTTCATTGGCACCTAAATTTCTCTGGAGGTGCTTTTGCTTTTACATTAACAAAAAGTCCAAGTGGTATAAATTTGGAAAGAAAAGCCATTTTGGATAAAAGCCATAGAGACCACAGCTGAAGAGAGAAAAGAAAGCAGACACACAAATACACACACACACACACACACACACAGCTGTCCCTTTAGAGAAAATAAATTTAGGGAACCCTTCTTCAACTGTTATGGTACCCAATTTAGAGGCAGTTTATAGCCAACCAGAAGATATATCAGCGAGCAATAAGACACAACAGTAAGCAATCAGAAACATCAGTGAGCAATAAGACAGCAGAGTAAGCAGTAAAAACACACCAGGGAGAACATTTCTGAGCAATTACCACATGGCTTAATGCAGGAGGGAAGAAGGAAAAACTTCACTCCACAATCATTGGAACCCCATAAAAATGAACTTTCTCACAGCTCCCTGAGATGACAGGAGCAGTCTGAGGACCGACAGCATTCCAATGTTTGGAGAGAGGGCAGAAAAGCCATGAATCAGTTAGAGTGCCACTCATGGACAAGGACCATCCATCGAAGTCCTCATCTTTCTTTTTGGCACCCTAATCTATAGACATGACAAATAGTTAAAGAATATGTACTGGTTAATTAACAAGATATAAAGGACCCTCCAGCCTCTGGGAGAAATAAAGGAGGATGCTCAACACATCTATATACACTGTGGCCAACATGGTGCATAAGAAAAGGATGGATCTGCACACACATACAAGCCAGCTTTGATAAAGGCCAGTCAAAGGAACAGACAGACAGAGAACTCCCTCATCAGATGGGTTATTAAATACCCCAGGAAACTGTCAGCTCTTCTTCTCCAGGAAACTTTAAGAAAATGGTCTTTTTACAGACTCATCCTTTTGTGATGATTTACAAATGAAAGCAGGAGAGATGGAGCAAACCCTCAGAATCTCTTCTCTACATGGTGCTAGAAGGTCTTAAGCTGAGCTCAGGGGATTCTAGTACCACTGGTTCCCCTCCCCCAGTACATAAACTCAGTAAAGTCTGTAAAGTCATTTACTTTTCAGGGAAGCTAAGAAGATTAAGTGAAGTCAGGTATCTTGGACAGTCAGGAAGAGTAACTCATGTTTACTGGATGGCTGGCTAGATGTCGGTTTCTTCTCCTTCCCTCCTAGTTTTTTCTGAGTCATAATCCATTTCTAGCCTGCATCTCCTCCATAAGTCTCCTCTGCCTCGATCCCACCCACCTTCAGAGTTTATCTTCCTGCAGGAAGCCTTCCACAGTCATCTCCACCTCATGGCAACCATAGTTTGTGTTATTTTACACATGTTTATTATCTTCCTAACGGACCGATAAAAGTGTGGTAGGTATTGTGTATTCCACACCCACAAAAGATACAAAGGTGTGATAATTAATAAGGTTAATTATAATTAATAAGGTTAATTATTACAGGCATAACTCTAATTTGCTCCCATTTTACAAAAAGGAAAAATAAATTCTTTTTTAATATTATTAAAATCACAACACCAATGGCACATTTAAAGAAGCTCCACTTAGAGAACATGCTCAAGAAATGTATGTTAATTGAGTAAACTAGTTCAATACATGGGACTAAGATCCTGCCTGAAAGAAGTAGCCATCGAGTCTCTCCCATTTCATTCCTAGAAGTTTGCCCAAGATCCTGTGCCCTCCAACTTGAAGCCTGGGTAGGGAAATCTCTCTCTGTGAGCCTGGCATACAAACAGGACAGCCAAAGGCAGCAAGATCCCTTATTAGGGGAGACAAGGACAGCAAACATGTTTATATGGGTCCCCAGCCTACAGAACAGAGGCATCAAGTTAAAGGCAGCATAGCCCACCCTATTTCCAGAAATACATAATGCAGAAAACTGATGAAATCAGATAGGACCTTTCCAGCAGCACTTGCTACTGGGGACAGGTGTGGGAGAGGGGAGACTGGAGAGGCATGGCTTCCATTTATTAATAAGCAGCTCAACACAGTGGGAGGTTTTCTTGTCTAATTACAGAAGCTGTTGGAAACTGCAAGGAATACAGGATTTATGGCCTAGATGACATTGCCTCTGTGCTATAATTAAGAGTTATTTTTAATACTTTTGGTTAGATACTTTGGATTATTAAAAATATATTTTGCAATTTAAAACTTGCTAAAAGGTAAAGAATGTAATAAAAAGATAATACAACCAGTTTGTAGAACATGAAACAATTACATGTTTTGACACTAGGAGGTAGGAAAGGAAAAGAATCTCTCCCACATAGGTCTGTATTTTTTTTGTTTTAAACAAGAAAGAAGGGATCAAGATAAAGTATATGAGACTAGATTTTAGCAATTTCAAAAGTAACCCAGCTACTTACTTTATCCATCAACCAGAGTTTGGCTACCATCCACCAAAAGTATAGACAGCTCATTCACAAACACTCACCCAAAGAACCTAATCCTAATCCTCAGGTTCTTCGTTTTGTCCTGGCTCCCTAAGAAATAGTCAACACCCTAACAAGAGCAGTCCTGGCTCAAGCATAAGGATCAGAAGCCAAGCCCAGGGCAGTGTGATGGGGGAGGGGACCTAAGGTGGGCTGTGGACAATTATATGCTATGCACAAGTTGGGTTTTGTTTTGTTTGGTTTTTGGGACCTAAGGTGGGCTGTGGACAATTATATGCTATGCACAAGTTGGGTTTTGTTTTGTTTGTTTTTTTTTTGTTTGTTTGTTTTGTCTTTTTCCGTGTCCGGCAACGGATTGCAACCCTCAGTGTCGCCCCCGTACCGGACCGGGACCGGCAACGGAATCGCAACCCTCGGTGTTGCTCCCGCGCCTCGCTCAGCCAGTGAGCGGGAACCGGTCTGTATGTGGGATCCGAACCCTTGGCGGGAGCGCCGCTGCGCTTCCCAAGCAGCGCACTATCCGGCAACGGGATCGCAACCCTCGGTGTTGCTCCCGCGCCTCGCTCAGCCAGTGAGCGGGAACCGGTCTGTATGTGGGATCCGAACCCTTGGCGGGAGCGCCGCCACGCTTCCCAAGCGGCGCACTATCGCAGTGCGCCACCGGGCCGGCCCTGGGTTTTGTTTTTAACCCATTTCCCTTCTCTCATCCAAGATTCCAGTTTCAACAAATCCAAAATCATTTGGATGCCAGACAAAATGCATCCCAGTGGGAACTGCATGGTGGTATCCATAAGTGGCTACAGAATTTGGCCAGGATCAGGCGAGGGCCATTTATCTCCTAAATGTCATTTCCAATAGTTATATTTCTATATATACACAAAGGAGGCATTTTCTGCAATGGTGGCTCTACTACAACAAGAAGATAAGAAATTATTATGTATAACAGACTGCTGAAATTGTCTGAGGGCAGTGGGAAGGAGGAAGGAACTCTAATTGGCATGAACTTCTCAGATAACCTCTATATTTCATTTAATCCATGCTATGAATCTTCTCATTAGAACTGAATTCCAGGAGCTCATTATGTGCAAATGTGTCACAGAGACCACCGGACACTACACATCCTGGTGAGATGATAAAAACGTTTCAACATCTGTTGTTCAAAAGTAAATTTAAACTTATCTTTACAATGGCCATACCAAGTTTATGGAATTTATATTATACCAACACAAACCACTGTACTCCTTGTTTGAGTCCAAAGCAGGATTTTACTCCAGGTTAGAGCTCAGAACTGCCATTCTTACCTGCCACATTAATTTTCTCAAGTGCTACCAAGCTGGGAACAGCTGTGGTGGAGTTGGTCGAGTTTGTTCCTGTGCCATTGATAACGAGATTGTCCACCTTTGACTCTAACTTGCCAATGCGCTGCAAAATGTTATCCAATAGCACAGCAAGAGTCTTCTTTAGATCTGTAAAAGAAAACACAGATAATTTTAAGATTCTTTGGCCTCTATCTGTCCAGCTCTCTCTCTAATACAGAGAATGATACTTCTCAAATGTTTCTCAAGTGACACAAAAGACCTGTCCTAACAAAGCACATCTTAAAGATAAAAGGGGACATCTTCAACTGGCCCAGACCCTACTAAACAAACCAGTCTGTTGAAGAATGCAAGTCTGGTGAAGAATGACATTATAAAATTTCCAGCTACTTGACTGGTAGAGAAAACTGTTACTTAGCATCCTACCATAACACTGTGTTCAATTCCTCCTCCTTACAGTACTATGGTTACTGACACACAGAATCACAACTCAAAAATGCAGCAAGGTCCCAAAGCAGCTTCTGGATCAAGATCATTGTTATTTTTAGTGTTGTGTACTCTAACATGTCCCATTTTTTTTTTTTTGAAAAACGTTTATTTCTGTTGGTTACTCATGGGAGTACTTAATAAAAGTTCTAGATTTCCAGGCTTGCTAGATAACCCAGACTATAATCAAATTTAGAAAAATACTTAAAGACTAGGGTCATTCATTCATTTACAAATATTTATTGAACAACTACTACATGCCAAGTATTGTTTTATTTTTATTTTTATTTTTTTTTAAAAAAGATGACCGGTAAGGGGATCTTAACCCTTGACTTGGTGTTGTCAGCACCACGCTCAGCCAGTGAGCAAACCGGCCATCCCTATATAGGATCCAAACCCGTGGCCTTGGTGTTATCAGCACCTCACTCTCCCGAGTGAGCCACAGGCCGGCCTCCAAGTATTGTTTTAGATGCTGGGGATATTCTCTCATGTTATTTACATTTAACAGTTGATTCCCTTTCTTACACATCTGACTGTATGTTAAAGAGTAATGCACTTCCCTCTGGATAAATTACAGGAACACTGTCTTCGCCCCTACACAAGCATTTCAGTTTGTACTCAAGATATTCACACACACACACACACACACACACACAATGAACTTAGATCCTCTCCTCTGGAAATTCATAATGAAAGAAAGACATACTGACTTGTAAATGTCAGAAAGCAGATGGACAACAGGATAGCCATCCGTGTCAACAGGATCCAGACCCATTTATGGATAGGGAGCAGGCCAGGGGAGAAGTACAGTATGGGCAGAAGGACACAGAAAAGCCCTGAGTTAAGACAAATGAAGTTGCCACTTTCTATTCCGCTGGGAACAGAGCAAATTGTTGCTTCTGAGCAGATGCTCTGATCGGCCGGGGAAATAAACACACACCTAGTCAATTCACCAACCCAGACCACAGCCAGTGAACCTTGGCAAAGCTGCATCCATGCTGTCCCACTTTGCCAGGTGAAGAGAGAAACTTCATGAGAATAGAAACATAGGTATGTAATTAACATCAGAGTTGCATTCTTAGTAGTTTACAGACAGCATCACTTGAGCAGACTAAAAACTATAAACAGAAACAAAACCCACATCTTTATTCTGAAAGCCTGGTTCTTTCTATCCTGAAAGTCTGGTTCTTGGAATAATCTCACCCCAACACCAAACATTAGATGTCTTTACAATGTCAAGATCTGCAGCAGCTTGTTCATTCATTCACTCTAACAAATACCTGACTAGGCCCATTTTTTGCTATTCAGTGTGTATTTATCTTAACTATAGGTACCTACAGGTATTGCAAATTTTTTTTAAAAAATTTCTGTATATTATGTTTTAACATCTTTAAAATCCTTTCTGGCTGCAGAGAGACTGCCCCTCTAGGACTAGCCAATTCTTAAAGATAACTAAGGGCCCAGCCCCAGGAGCCTGTCTTTGATAAGCAAACTAACCAATCCAGAGCCTTATTTCCTTATCTGGCCCCTGTACCCCAGGAGGCAAAATTCCTCTGCTTAATCATCCCAGAGCCAGGTGCCACGCAACTAGGGACCACCCCTGTAGCTACAGCCCCACCGAAATTATTGTCTTTGATAAGCAAACTAACCAATCCAGAGCCTTATTTCATTATCTGGCCCCTGTACCCCAGGAGGCAAAATTCCTCTGCTTAATCATCCCAGAGCCAGGTGCCACGCAACTAGGGACCACCCCTGTAGCTACAGCCCCGCCGAAATTATTCAAACTAGCCCATCTTAAACTGTTCATCTGTGCTTAATCATCCCAGAGCCAGGTGCCACGCAACTAGGGACCACCCCTGTAGCTACAGCCCCACCGAAATTATTCAAACTAGCCCATCTTAAACTGTTCATCTTCTCTGCCTTTCCCACAGAAATCTCCATAAAGTCTGCAGCCTAAACCTTCCCTCACTCCTGTCTTCTGCCTCCTGACCAACCTGGTGTCTTCCCCATGTGGCCCTTCCTGCCTTGGTGTGCCATGCCTGTCTCCAGAACCTATGAGTATAATCAACTTTATTTTCCCCCATGAGCCTCTCTCCTCTGTTTCCTTTTGCGGTCACACCTGACTGACCATCTCATAAAAGAATTATGAAACATACACAAGCTGGCCACAGCATTGGAGCAATAGGGTTAAAGTTATGATTATAACAAAGAAGGTGGAAGGGAACTAATATTTCCCGAATGCCTGTTATATGCTAGGCACACATATAAGCAACCCTGTTTTATCTTCACATCCTCCCTGTGAAGTGGGTATGACTGCATTTTACAGATGAGAAAACCGAGGTTCACGATCTACCCAGAAAAAAGACACCAAGTGTGAAGTTGAGAATCTTTCATCCACAGCATAGTGGCTGAGGGCCCGGACATTGGAGCCAGACTTTCTGGGTTTGAGTTCCTGGCTCTACTATTCCATTTCCTTATCTGAAAGGAGTGATATGAATAGCTTTCCTTCTTTGGGGTTGTTATGAGGCCTTATTATTAATGAGTTAATTTTATAAGAGGTTTTTAAGCACTGCATAACTGTTAAACATAAAAACCTTCCTCTGGGAGATCCTCTCAGCCTTCTCAAAGAAATCCCTCCTTGGTGAGGCAAATCCTTATCGCTTTCTCCACAGGGCCATGAGATCACGCTCCTCTGGGGTCTGCAGCCCACAGTCAGCATGACTCAGTCTGGCGCTGGCATGGACAGTGGGAGTCGGTCACCTGCTCTGCTCTGTCACCGAGTCCAGTGCATCAACTGGCTCTCCAGAGTTCTGAATATTGTCAGAGGCCAGATGGGGGCAATTGTGCCACTGAGAGGTGGCTGTTCAGTTTAAAGAAATACTCCTCAGATACAGGATATCAACCTCCCCCATCTCCAGCCTCTTTGTCTGGAGACTGTACCACTAACCAACTAGAATCTGTTAAACACAGCATTGAACTACTACTGGCAACTGTAGTTAACAAGACACAGAAGCCCTGGCCCTGTAGTGTGGGTTAATTCAGACCACTAACCAACTAGAATCTGTTAAACACAGCATTGAACTACTACTGGCAACTGTAGTTAACGAGACACAGAAGCCCTGGCCCTGTAGTGTGGGTTAATTCAGAGTTTCTAAGCCTCAGCACAATTGACACTGTGTGCCAGATCATCATTTGTTGTGGGAGGTGTCCTGTGCATTTTAAGGAGTTTGACAGCATTCCTGGTCTCTACAGTACCAATTCCCCAGCTGTGACAACCAAAAAATGTCTCCAGACATCACCATACATCCTGAGGGGGACAAAACTACCCCCATTTGAGAACCACTGAATTAGGTACATTCTCCCAACCCTTGTATTCCCACTGCCCCTCTGTGGAGATAGAAGTGTGGTAAAGAGGCTATGGGATACGGAACAAAGAGGGAGAAGCCCATTCAGTGAACCTGCATTATGTGTGACTTCCATTCCCTGGAGGCAAACACAATGGCAAGTAGCAGCAGGGAAGTCTGCCTCCCTCCCTGTGGGAGAGCTAACAGAAGACTAGCCAGTGCTATGGACTTTCAAGGGCTGTTAACCTTTTGCCACAGGACTGCTGGATAGAGTTCCCAACCCATAGTTACTGACGACAGTCATTGGTGGAGCACATCCTGGGTAGAGTACAAAGCTGTCATATTAACAATTAAGAAATTTTCCCTCACTTCTCTAATTACAATCCAACAGTCAGTGCAACTACTCTCTTATTGACCCTACCTGCAGCAGATTAACCTTGTGACTGTGACATGGTGGCAATAAGATTCATGATGATGAGGAAGGATGTTGACACTCACCACTGTAAGACCACCATGACCACCACCTGCTGAGCTCTCTCTACGTGCCAGCCACTGTCCTAAGTGCTTCACATGGATTATCTCATTTAATCTTATCAAGGCAATATGAGGAACATGTGGTTGTTCCCATCCTCATTTTACAAATGAGTAAACCACAGCACAGAAAAACTCAGTGATTTGCCCCAAGTGACTGCAGACCCAGGATTCAAATCCAAACCATCTACTTCCAGAGCCATAGGTCTTATCCGCCATGCCACCCTGCCTCTTAGGAACCATCATGGACCTCCAGCAAGTATTTCTGCCTGCTTCTGACTCTACTTCTCAGGGATTAACCTCTGGAATTCTGCCCTGTGTTCTTGGGAAGTCATATCCCAAACCACCCTTAAGACGTACTGACGCCACTGTCCTGTGGCAGCTCAGTCCACCTGACCCAGTGTCACTAAACATCATCCAGCTGACATTGGAGACTACCAGATCCATCAAGTGATCCAAAACTAAAAAAATACTAAGTATCTGCCTTTCCATATCTTACACCTTAAAATGAAGACAGAATATAAGGCTACCAAAAACCTTGAATTCTCTAGGCACTTGACATGAGTAGGCATGTTTTCTCTCCCAATATGAAAATAAAGAGCTCACTTTCTACTCAAGCAACTACTTAGTCATCATTTCAAAGAAGTCCAACACAAGGTTAAAGATACTGTGTGTAAGATGCACAAGAACAAAGATGATGCCAAACCCATCTTAGTTTCTTTACCAACAAGGCACAGTGCCTGGCACATGATAGCATTCAATACGTATATGTGTTATGTAAGTGAATGAACGAAACAAATAAATGAACTATAGTCCTCCTACAAATTAGGTTGTACCTTTATTTTTGCATTACATAGTTAGGCCTGCAGAAACTATTAACAGTTTTATTGCAATTTTAATGTGTTTTAGTCTTAACATTACCCGTTTATCCAATAAGATTGTACACCAAAGAATAATTTCTATAGAATTTAATGAGGATGAAAATATTCCTCCAAATTCTAGTATAATATTTTTATATTTATCATTGTGTTTCAGTTATTATGGAAGTAAAATGTGTCTTCAACAGGATTACAATTTAATTACTAATGGGCTTTTAAATTTGTGCTTCAGAGTCTTACAATAAAAATTTAATCCCAACATTACTACTGCAATTCTGTGTTCACAAAACTTACTATATACGATAAAGATGAGATCAAAGTAGTTGAAAACATTTTCAATGTCCCTCTGGGGAAAGTAAGCTTTGGTTTCTATCATGCCAGAAATTCTTTGATAAATGGTGAGGTTGATTAAACTGCATTAGAACAGGTGCCCTGACAGTTTCTGTACGTTTTCATTTCCAGAAAGCCATGACAATATGGGGGGTAAGAAAGGACTGGAAAGCACTGACACATCCATGAACAGGAGAACCAAAGAGACATCACCACCACCCACACCCTTCTCCATCCCTGTAATCCAAGGAAAAGGAATCTCAGAAGAAAGGAGAGCCTTGCTGACAGAGTGAGGTTTATAGATCTGTCCGCTAAAACCGAGACCGGGTGATAAAACTTGATTTCCCAAATCAAGTCAATCAACATTTGAGGAATTATCAAGAAAGGCCATGCCTGGGGGCCTGTTGCTGTCCTCCCCACTCCCCACCCATTTGCTTTGGGACATGCTTCTAGAGCAGTGGTTCCCAGCCCTGCAATACATCAGACTCACCTGACGAGTCAGAATTGCCAGGCCCACCTCAACACACTAAATCAGAATCTGTAGAACCCACCTGTCAAGGTTTCTGGGCACAGCCAAGGTTGAGATCTGCATTCAAGGTATGGCAGCCATGATTTGATGGCACAGAACCAACTGTGCAAGGAGCAAGGAATTACATCTGAGCTGTCAAAAATAATTAACATCTGTGCTTGTTCCTAACTCAAATCCCCTTTCACCATGGCTGCCCCAAGAGGCAGAGCGTGAACAGCAGAGCCAACGAGCAACTTTACTTGCTGCTCTGGAGAAACCGGCAAAGACAAGGTGTTAATGAGAAAGGAAGGTGCTAATGAAAAAAGAATTAACCTCGACCTCTTATTTCCCTCGAATGAAATGAGGGCTGTCAAGTTTCATCAATTATATATTTTTAAATTAATTTTTAAGTGACCTTTCCACAAAAAAGATAACAGTTATACTAATAATGAAAATACAGTTCATTCAAGGACATTCAAAGCAGTGCTATTTATAAATGAGAACAGTGTTATTTGTTATAGACAAGAACTGGAAACTACCCAAATACCCAACAAAAAGATTAAATTACATTATGTCTTCCATTCATAAGACAGAATAAATCACTAGATTGTAAACTCAGGGAGGACAGAGTCCAGGTCTGTCTTGTCTCTGTTAATTGCCACTAGCTATTAATATCAGAAGTTCAGTAAGTATTTATTGAACGGATAAAAAGGGAAAAGTATACAGCCATCAAAAATACCTAATGGCATGAGGAAATACAAAAGTTAGTTTAAAAAGCTATACATAAAATATGATCTTGATTTTTTAAAAGCACATATATATGCATAAACACACATATACATACATCTACCTGTATTAAAAAGGACTGGAGATAAATAAAATTTTTATCAGTGGTAAGATCTGAGTTTGGGGGTAAGGGATGTTTATATTCATAATTCTTCATACTTCCTCATATACTCTCAATTTTATGTAAAAATTCGCATTACTTTCAAAGCCACAAAGGCATTAAATGCTACTTTAAGCAGACATGTGGTACAATAAATTACCACTCTCAGAACTCAAAGATACTGCCCATAACTATCCTACCATCAGGTAGAAAAACACCTACCAGAAACATCTCAGCAACCCTCACTGCCTTATCCCATTTGGATTTTAAAGTCACGGGGTGGATAACTTGCCTGGATGTAAACTTAACAGATGTGCCTTTCAGCCTGCAGTTGAACCTAGAAGTGAGTATTCTACCTGAGGTGCTGCAGGCGGTGTCATTAGTACTTCAGGGAACTTTCTAGACAGCAGAATCTGAGAACGGATCCTATCTTCACTAAGTGCTTTATGGAATCCATGAATATCTAGAATGGAGTGCTTGGGCCATTCCTAACACCTAACCAGCTGCACAGAATAGGAGTCAAGCATTTTAGCCTTTTTTACAGAAGGGACAAGGACTCAGATGCTAAGAGGCCAGGCCCATTGTCCTGTAAGGTCCCCAACCGGACTCAGGGCCCCCATCTTCCCCATCAGGAAAGGGTGCCCTGCACACTTGCATGCTACTCCTTGATCACCACCCACACCAGAAGCATCACCACACCAATGCCCTGTTCACACACAAAGGTGAGCTCAGCCACATCTAGAGCTTATCTTACAGCCCACAAAGGAAAACATTTTAAAAATTTTATTATAGTAGTTAAACAAGTTGGATTTATTGCTTGTTGAACAAGGGTGACTGCACACCATGGGGAACTGTAAGTGTGTTCACAAAGACAGAAAATCTTATCTTTTGCACACGACAGTGACAATCCCATCTCCTTGTTCAGGATGGCGGTCGGTGGCAAGCCTGCCTTCCTCTAGAACACAGCCTGTTTCCTCTCATGTCTGGTCGGGCCCCACCCCTGTCAACTGTAAGGACAGCTGCATGAACAGGTTCCTGAAGCCCTCAAATGAATAACCAGCATCAGATCTACACAGACAGTTTGGTTGAGCAGTAACAGATACAGGCACATCCAGGCTAGCGTTAATAATAAGTAGTAATGAACGCACTTACTGATCTAAGTGCTTTAATAAACTTTATCACTTGTAATCCTTACAACACGCCTATGAGGTAAGTGACATTACATCTCCTACATTACAGAAGTGGAAGATGGCTTTTTAAAGACCAGTGACTTGCTCAAGGTCACACATCCAGTAAGGAGCATGCTCCCTCCTCCCCTCGCCCCACACAGAAACACTCTCCAACTGCTTCCAGAGCAAACAACAGTTCCCACATGACTGCGGGTAACAGCTATTTGGAGGCTCTTGGATGTGGAGTCCATAGGGAATTTCTCCTCATTTCCTGCTTCACTAAAAACATTACTGTGATTTTTGAATTAGTCCCAATCATAACTGTACCACACATAGAATCACAGAGTCCTGTACAGGGAGGCTGCTACTATTCATTTGTGGTTCCTATTATGTGCCAACCATGACATGCTAAACCCTGGGGCACAGTGGGGAACAAGACAGACTGGAGTCCCTGCTCTTTTGGAGCCTACATTCTAAGCAGGGGAGAAGGATGGTGAGCCTAAATATGGGTTGCCAGGAAGCTTAAGTGTTACCAATGAGAGTGAGTGGGGTGGGGCCCACCTCCTGGGATGGGGGCCAGGCAGACTTCTCTGGAATAGACAACAGAAGAGGGAGTGAGGTGCAGAAAATGCAGAGGCTTGGGGACAGGAAAAAGTTTGGTCACCACCCAACAGCCTTGTCCTAGAGGACAGCTGTGGTGCCAAGGTAGACGTGAGAACGGTGTGGAGCTCTTCAGGGTGCCCCAAGCAGCATGTGGTCTGCCCAAACAGTTCTGACAGAAAAAGGGCACCATGACATGGTTGAGAAGAGGGAGGAGAGGGTCGTGTGTAGCTACGGTCACCAGGTTAGGCAAGAAACACTGAGCCTGAGACTAATCCCACATACGCGCATGCTCTCTCAACCCAGACTTGAAGCAGTGGTGTGAAAGAAAAGGCCTTTATGATGAGGGAAGTAGAAGAATGAACCCCATATTCTGATTTTATTCCTCCTGTCTGAAACGCTCCCCAGGGCCTCCTCAGAACTCCTGCCTGGCTGGGCTGGGTGTGCTTGTGAACTTGGCTAGTTTTCATGAGGATGCTGGGCGGGCTGGGCCTCTACCACAGGATGGCTGGAAAAGCCCCAAGCCTCAAGGAGGCCCATTTTAGGTTTCCAGCTTTTTAAGGCAGCAAGCACTTTCTGCCATCATACCAGCCATGTCACCGTAGAGTAAATCAAGTCTTCCTCAGACACACCAAACAGCTCAGCTATTTTTTTTTCCCTCCAGTTTTGCTCCAAGAACAGAATATTTCCCACAAGGACAGGGAGTTTCTGCTTTGGCGATAGTGGTTTTCCACTTTACCCCACAGAAGTCCCAGCCCCTCCAAACCCAGTCCCTTAATCGTATTTGTAGGAATGGAGGCAAAAAGAAAAAAGGAAATTAAGAAAACTGTTTACAAGCTTGTACCTCTACTGAAATTCAAGTTTTGACTTGTTTTTTTTTTTGTTTGTTTTGTTTAAACAGGAGAGGTGGAAAAAAACACTTGCAAAAGCTCTTGTCTGAACCTCGGAACATTATCTGGGTTTGCAACACAGGGCAGCTGCTACCCTTTCAGAGCAACTTTGGCAGCCCTAAATGGGGTGAACATCCTAGAAGCATCCCCGGCCAATAAGGGCCACAGGAAGCCCAAAGCAGTTACTACTGCCCTGCCCCCGACACCCATCCTGTGGCTCCTTCAGGAAACAGGAAGAACTTCCTTCCTGCCATGGATCCCAGGGTGAGGCATCCAGTGCCCTCCTATGACACGCTGCACAAGCCGCCGTTCTCAGACCTCACACCTTCCGCGCTGCTCCCGCCTCACGTTGCTCCAGCTGCAGCAACCTCGGCTCTGTCCCTGCAGTGCACATGTGGGCCTTAGGACCCGGCACACCCCTGCCTTCTGCCTGGAGTGCTCTGCCTCAGCTTCCCTCTCCCACCCGCCCAGCTGCTCCTTGGTGTCATTCGGGTTAAAAGACACCTCCTGGGAGGGGCCTTCACAGAGTTTCCTATGAAAAAGTAGCCAAGGGCCTACTTTGATCACATCCCCATGTCATTTTTTTTTCTGGCATTTATTGCTGACATTCTTGTTTATTATTTCTCTCCACCAAAAGAACGTAGCATCCATGAGAGCAGGGATTTTGTCCATCTTTTTCCTGACGTATGCACAAAGCCTAGAGAGCAAGTATCATACACCAGCCAATGACACAGACATTTCCCAAGGTGCCAACCTTGAAGGGTAAGGGCCAGTCAAGAGGATAGTCTAGGCCTAAGCAGCTCAGGGAACCAGGAGGCAGGCAGAGGTAAGGAAAGGCACGTGCCCAGGACCTGGAGGTCAGGGAGGAACCAGACAGCAGGCAGATAGGATATGGGGTGAGGCGTTGGCAGAGAAGCTGAGAACCCACAGCTGCAGTCTGAGCCAGTAGCCTTCCTGGGGCTGAGTGTCCCACTGCCCGGAGAAGCAAGCAGGTGAGACACGTCAGGGTTAATAAGGTGTGGACACACTACAAGGGGGAACCTTGTAGTGCCTCACCTCGCCTCAGGTTTCTGTTACTGTTCTTTAGAGAACAGAAGTGAACTGGGCCTGTCCTGTTAGATAAGAGGTGATCAGCGGGATCAGAATTTGGGTCAGGCCGTTAGAGACAGATCAATTCACCTCAGAAACAACAATGGTATTGACTGGGGTGAGTGGCACCATTCCTGTGACGTCACTGACAGGCATGGCCCCTGCCATGCTGGTCAGGGAGACGCAGATGAGGGTCCAGCTCTACATGTGGTCCAGCGGGATCAGAATTTGGGTCAGGCCGTTAGAGACAGATCAATTCACCTCAGAAACAACAACGGTATTGACTGGGGTGAGTGGCACCATTCCTGTGACGTCACTGACAGGCATGGCCCCTGCCATGCTGGTCAGGGAGACGCAGATGAGGCTCCAGCTCTACATGTGGTTGGTAGGCCGGAGCCAACACATCCTTCCCCAGGTTGACACTCCAAGAATGAATGTTCTGACTGTTCCACACAGGCCGCCTGGGAAATCTTCCAGGCACCACTTTTGAGTTACTAAGTCCTGAAAGAAGTTCAGAAGCCTCTTTCAAATCATCAAAACAAGGATGGGCGGGAGCAGGAAGAAGATACTCTGAAAGTTCTAGAACGGCTTAAGTACTCGTCACAGTAACAACGAGCTGCAAGTGCATGGTAGGCCCTGCCATGAACACCTCATTCAAGCTTCACGGCCCTGGTGAGAGGTACTGACACCCCACTTTGTGCCTCTGTGCCACACAGCCAGGATGGGGCAAAGCCAAACCACTGACTCCAAAATCCATGCTCCTAACCATTCCAACTCTTGACCTGTCACT
>NW_007729362.1:92900-123408 GCF_000696425.1 Galeopterus variegatus | reverse complement strand
AATCACCCAAAATCAGCTACTATAATTCTTCAAACACCTGCCATAGATTCTAAAGAACCATTTATAGCATACCGAGAGCCTCTGATTATACCAATACAGGGACAGAAGAATTTTTTTTTGTCTATTAACTAGATTCACTCAAACTAGACACAGATCTCAGCCATAGAGGATCAACTCTTCACTACTGTAGAGCAGCCATCTAGGCAGTACACTGCACATGGGCTGTGTGTGTTGCAGAAGGAGACACCACTTCCTCACCACTCTGCCAGTTCAGCTAAACCACTGAACTTCCTGCAGTCTCTGCATCTCCATCCAACATCAGCTGCCAGAACTGCCTGTCAATGTCAATGCCAATGTCACTGACACTGACGGATTCCAGGGGAAGCACATGTCATCAGAACTGCTCTCTAGCTTTCCAGGACGGGCTCTGGACTATACCAATCTCTGGTACAACCCTCATGGTACAATCCTGGTACAACAACAAATACAAGTTGTTGGTGCCCAGAACTGGGAATCAGGGGGAAGGCTAGGCTGTTTGAAAACATCATTAAGAAGATGGTGTTAGATAGTGTTTCTACTCTTAGTGCAGTGGTTCACCACTGGTGGCAGAGAGCGGGCAAGTGTCTGCAGACATATTTGTCACAACTAGGGAGGTGCTGCTAAAATCCTACCATGCACAAATAGCCTCCCCACAACAAAGACTTCTCAACAGTACTGGGTGAGAAGTCCTATCTTGGGATCTCACCACATGATGATTCCAAATATCTCAAGCATATACATATATGATCCAGTTAAATAAATTCCAGAAACTCAGTTCCAAAGACCATTTTGATTGATATATCAGGTTGATGAGATGAAAGAGAAAACAAGCAGTGTGAGTTAAACTTGCTGACATAGCCTGTTTGATTGGTTGCTGTTGCTGGAAAAAAAAGACAAACTACCTTCCTAAGGTTCATCTACAAAAGGAGAAAGTTAGAAGAGATAGTCTATAGTTCCTTTGAGATGCAAAGTCCTATCTTTATAAGCATATCAGTTGGTTGAAATGCTAACAGACGCTAGGATTTTTGATAACTTTAAAAAATAATTTCTCTGTGAGTAAAAAATAATTTCTCTGTGAGCCTGAAAAGCTAAGACCAGATCGCTTTCCTTTATAATTGCATTCTCTATGAGATTTTTAGCAGTGTACATTAAATAAAAAGAGTCAAAACAACTAGAGAAATTGAAAGTATATAAATCTGCCATTCATGTGGCTTTCCAGCCCATGGTAAAGGTCTGACTGAGATAAACAGAAGAAGGAAATTACTACTGAGCTATTTCCCTTTCCTCACAAAGGTATAAAATGGAATGCGTAGAACCAGAAATGTTAAAACACCAACTCTGTTACCTGTTACATCACACTTTTTTCCGTGTCCGGCAACGGATTGCAACCCTCAGTGTTGCCCCCGTACCGGGCCGGGGACCGGCAACGGGATTGCAACCCTCGGTGTTGCTCCCGCACCTCGCTCAGCCAGTGAGCGGGAACCGGTCTGTATGTGGGATCCGAACCCTCGGGCGGGAGCGCCTCCGCGCTTCCCAAGCAGCGCACTATCCAGTGAGCCACTGGGCTGGCCCCCCCAGATCGCTGATAATTTCTCTGTGAGCCTGAAAAGCTAAGACCAGATCGCTTTCCTTTATAATTGCATTCTCTATGAGATTTTTAGCAGTGTACATTAAATAAAAAGAGTCAAAACAACTAGAGAAATTGAAAGTATATAAATCTGCCATTCATGTGGCTTTCCAGCCCATGGTAAAGGTCTGACTGAGATAAACAGAAGAAGGAAATTACTACTGAGCTATTTCCCTTTCCTCACAAAGGTATAAAATGGAATGCGTAGAACCAGAAATGTTAAAACACCAACTCTGTTACCTGTTACATCACACTCAGTGGTGACAACAACAGTGACAATTTGCTGTATTTTTTTTCCTCTGGTAGTTTACCTAAGAGGGTACTTCAAAAAGTTTGTAGAAAAAATGAATTAAGAGATAAGACAAATCTTTCCATAAACTTTTTGAAGTACCCTTGTACACTATTCTGGAAATGTTAATGCACCCTCTGAAAAACTACCTAGTTTTTTTAGCAGGGACTCTCAAAACAGAGTCTCTTTTTTTTTAATCCATTGGATCAAAAAAGGTGGCATTTTACTCAGACATATTAAAAGTCAATGCCTACAGACACTGCCAAATCTTGAAGTAATAGATTAAAAGAAGGTAGCATGATCATTCAAATAATAAGCACTGAAAAACAATTTCCACATCGCTCCTTAGAAGTACCCATCTTCTCCTTACAAATATATAAATATATAAGTATATATTACAAAAAAGTAACCAAGTTCCTGGGATCCTTTCAAATAGAAAAAAGTATATGTATAACTGAGGATGATTTCCTCTGTCTGAACTCCACCTGCACCACACCTGTTGCTACACACTTGTTGGAGCCATCATTTGAACTCTACATACTTCAGGGCACTTCACTGACTGGGTCACAAAGCAGAACACCAACTTTCTTCCACCTTACCCACCCCTGTTCTCATATCTCAAACACTGAACCACTGAGGCCTCCATTCAATAACTAGACTTTATCACTGAATAATAACAACAGGTCGTCTCCTACAGATCAAGTCTCCTCTGGAGACTCAGTGACCACAGGGCAGCTGGGATGTGGATTCTCCAAAAAACATTGGTATGGTCCAAATTTCATTTGCAATTCTTGTTTTGTAAGTATTTGTGTAAATATGTGTGTGTGTCTACATAAACTATCAGAAAAATAAACACTGAAATGTTAATTGTGGATACTGCCTGGAGTAGAAGACATGATTTTTTTTTCTTCCCTTTCTTTGTCTACAGCTTCCAACTTTTTCTAGATTAAGCATAATTTTTATTAAAAGAAAAATAAGTTATACTCCATATGTGTATGTTTTTACTCTCCCATTTCAAAAGCATTTAAGGCACCTTAAAAAAAAGAAAGCAACAAGTACAAAAAGATTTCTTTCAAAGCGAGGCTAGTTAGAGGCAAGGGCAAGAATGAAGAGCAGTAAAATCTAAAGAAGCCAAAGGTTAAAGCTTCATTAGCAGCACGTAAGCTCCAATGTCCTCTATACTGGCTGGAGGGAGGCGCACACTTAGCTCTAAGTTTACTGGCATCCGTAGAACATTTCTCCCCATCCTCATCTCACACCATCAGCCCTAATTAAGTTTTGTTTAGGGAAAGATAATGAAAATATATTTTGGCATTCCTTGAACACGCTCCCCTACAAGACCACACAGTCCAGAAATGTGCTGAGGGAGGAGGGGCTGTCTGCAAACACAAGCAACAGAGCAGTAACTGTACTGACCCATGACTCCTGGGAGAAAGCATCTGCTGTACAAGAGCTCAGAATCCCTAAACAGGTGTTGCTTTAACTTTCTAAAAGTGCCCCTCTGTGTGCAATTCACTGCCCATGAGGGCACAGGCAAGGGATATTCAATCCATGACAAGACCAATCTAGGGAGCCTCTAAAGAACAACACGTGCTCCATGGAGACGCAGCACAGCACTTACCGTAAGCCGTCATGACTCCAGCGTATGGCCCATCTACCACGTTCCTGTTCTCTTCTGCCAGCGCCTTGATGTACCTTTTGCTGAGGTCCAGGATCTGCTCGCGCAGCATGGAGCTGCTTTCAGGCTGAGTTCGCTGCTGGATGGTAAAATGCAATAGCATCATACCCCAAATGAAGCCAAAAGTCACAAGGAAAAAGCCCAGCTTCTGAGAGGATAACTTCCATGGAGTGAAGAGAGCCATTGCTCTCCGGCAACTTCACCTGCCCGGGGCTCTTAACGTGTAGAAGGTAGACCCAAATTCATGGTGTAGGCTGGGTGTGCGAGTCTGGTGGCCTCACTCTGGCTCCTGCGTCAGCCGATTTCCTTTCTTCACTCCCATTCTGCTGTGAACAAGAAGGAGAAAGTTAGCAAAGTGATTGTGGCAAAATAAAGCAGAAGCCAAGTTCTCACTCCAATAGCTGTACATAAGATAATGTCAACTAACCTCTTTTTTTAAATTTGCTGGTTTAATATCTTATGATTCGGGATGTGTAGGCTAAAGGAGAATCTGGCTAGGTGACAAGAAGCTGCCTTAGCAACACCGCTGGTGAGCCCAGGCACCCTGTGCTTTAGCAAGCCCTCCAGGTGATTTTGTTGCACGCTCAAATTTCAGAGCACCTGAGTCAGGCAGCCAGATTCCAAGTCCATATATTCCATCACTGTGTGATACTGCCACAACGCCGATACACTGAGGCTCAAACTCTGTCTTGTACTACTTTGTAACATACATTCCTCTACCCTGTCACACCCTACGCACCAGCTGCTCTGCTCACTGTAAACTCTGCACATCCTTCTGCAGGCATCTGTCTCCCCGTCTTCACTTAAGCTGCTCCTCCCACCTGGCTGGCCCTCTCTCTCTAGATTGTGCTGACAATCCAAACCCAGCCTGTCCTCCAAGCCTCAGCTCCAGTCCCACATGCTTCAGGCTACTTCCCCATGGCTCCAGCCTACAATGCTCTCTTCCTAATCTGAAGTCTTGAAACACTTATCTGTCCATGTTGGATTATTTACCAGTTTCTATGTGAGACTCCCTGACATCCTTTAAGGGACTCCACCCCCATACACACACACGCCCCTTCTCAGAGAAGAACATTGATCACAGGGGCATAATAAAATATCTGTTGACTAAGTAGACTTCTCATGGGGACACTATGGCCCATTGTTCTGCCCTCCTAGATGCTGGCCCGCTCAACAGCAGCTTCCTTCTTTCCCTCCTCCATTTGTGCTACAAGTATGTACTGAGTACTTGCTACCTTCAGGACCTGGGGACTGAATGCAAGGTGGAATACCTACCCTCAAGGGGCTGGTACTTTGAAAGCATCCTCCTAACTGGGCGCTGCCCCTGGTGCCTCAGGAAGTAGCTGGGCTTCCTTTTATAACCTACACTCATTAGTTCATTTTACCCCAGGGCTAAGGGGATTTTCCCAGGCAAGTAAATGAAGTGCTATACCAAGAAACAGTCTTCTTGTGATTTTCTTTTACTATTTTAGGTGAGTCAGGAATTACCTGTCAACTTTCAGACAGAAAGCCCTACTCTACCACCTCAATTAACGCACTGCTGAGACTGCTCAAGACTGCAGTGTTTAAGCAAAGGAAAGGCCAAGGGCCAGGAACTGAACAAGGGTTTGGGGCAAAAAGATAGACAAGAAACCAACCTCAAAGTGAAATTATTCCAGCTCAGAGACATGCACATTTGGAGTAAAAATCCTTAGCTATAAGGAGTTCAAAGTCCAATTCTGATTATTGAGGCCCAGATTTTAAGTGACTATAGAACTGCCCCAGGAATGTTCTTTTCTCAAGTGGAATCTAGAGTTTGAAATAACAGAAACTATATCAGCACGCACCCAGCACAGAGAGAATTTCATTAGAACTCATCTCTACGATTCCCATTAAGAAGACAGAATTTAAGACTTTTTAAAGCATTACCTAGGAGATGCCCCTATCTCCCACAGTAATGGGAAGATAATGATAAGGACACAGCACAGTCATCCTCACAGACAGTCTTGGTGCCACAAAAGGACTTAGTGATGATCATCAGTTATGGCCACGCAATTAATGGAAAGGCCCTGGACCAACCCTCCTAACAGCTGGGTCCTCCAGCTAAGTGGATCCAATGGGCACAAAAGGGACTATACAGTGTATCTCAGAAGACCTTGTTGCCAGCCAGAGTAATGACAGCCCAGGGCCACGACTTCATCAATGCACGTCCAGAAGGTTTGTACCAAGATTGTCTAGAATATTAACCATCTAATACACATCCCCTCTATTCCTCTACTTCCTCAAAAAGCAGCATTCACTTCCTTCCTTCCCATTTACTCCTCAACACAATAAGATCCAGCTTCCACCTCTGCGAAGGTGGTCAAAGACCTTTGGCAAGGAAATGTGTCAGTTCACCTAATTTAAAAAAAAAAAATAAAAAGATGCTCAACATTATTAGTCATTAGGGGAAATGCAAATCAAAACCACAATGCTCACCACTTCATACCCATTAGGATGGCTGTATAGATAAGAACAGCCGTGGGTGAGGATGTGAAGAAATTAGAATCCTCATATACTACCGGCGGGAACGTAAAACGGTGAGGCCAGTGTGGAAAACAATCTGGCAGTTCCTCAAATAGTTAAACATGGGGTTACCGTATGACCCAAGCAATTCAGTTCCTAGGAATACTCCTAAGAGACCTGAAAGCATACGTCCGTACAAAAACTTGTACACAAATTTTCATAGCAGTATTTATAATAGACAAAAAATGAAACAAATGTCCTTCAGCTGACAAATGGATAAACAAAACTCCTATATCCATACCATGGAGTACTATTTGGCCATAAAAAGGAAGAACTGTGCTACTACATGGGATGACCCTTAAGAACATTACGCCAAGTTAAAGAAAAAAAAAAAGACAGTCCCAAAAGACCACATATTGCATGATTCCATTTATATAAATGTCTGGAATAGGCAAATGCATAGAGGCAGAAAGTACACTAGTAGTTGCTTAGGGTGGGGGGTGGGTAGAGAATAGGGGAATTGGGGAGTGACAGCTAAAGTATGCAGGGTTTCCTTCTGAGGTAACGAAAATGTTCTAAAATTGATTGTGGTGATGAATGCATAGTTTTGTAGATATACTAAAAGCCACTGAGTTGTTCACTTTACGTGGGAGAACAGAATGAAATGTGAATGAGTCATACCTCAATAAAGCTTTAAAAAAAAAAAAAAAAGCAAGTACCACTTCTGAAGTTGCGGGGAGGAGGAACTGTACTTGGAGTAGGCAGATGAGCCTCTGGGCACACAGTGGCCTTTACCTTCCTTCCCCACTGCACAGCCAACACCTGGCTGTGCCTTCCCTAAGGGCTGACCAGGGGCCCTGCAACAGAAGGAAATGACAGGGTGATCTGTCTCCAGTTCACCAGACATGACTACCCCCTCCAGACTCACAGGCCACCCTTCAGACAGCTCCTGACCCACCCTATTGGGCAGATGCCCATTTCTGACACCACATGGAAACACTCGGAAAATCACCCCCATTCCAATGGAACAAGAACCAGACTAATGAAGCAGTTCCTTCAAGTGCCCGTCCCATGTCCTTGTAGGCCCCATTCCTTAAACTAGTATCTGCCTCTTCAGAGGATAAATGAAGATGGAAACTGCCATCCATTCTTTCAGAAGCAATGCCAGCCCCAAACACAGAGATTGGTCTCTTCCAACAGCACCACAGGACAACACCATCCCAGCTCACTGGTGCCACATTCACATGGGACCACACTGCTGTAACCTAGTCAGTCACAGACCTCTCCTGTCCTCGCAGCGTATCGCCTGAGCCACTTCATATCAGTCTTTAAGTGGTGGCCTCATCCTGTGCAATAACATTCAAGAAATCCTCAGTCAGCTGTGCTTATCCATGTTACCTTGGGAAATCCCACCCAAATCTCCAGCCTCACAGCTCAACCCTGCCTCCTGCATAAAGCCTCCCATGGCACCCCAGACTGAGGAGAGCTCTTCCTCCTTGGAGTACGCACAGGAGTCTGTGCTCCTTATAAAGAGCTTCTTACGTACAGCTCAATAGGACAATCCTGTTTCATCTCTCCTAAGGGGTCTGTGAGACCCCCAAAGGCAAGAAATGCAGGCAATGGCCATGTCTTGCACACAGAGGATGGTTACTAAGCACTTCCTAGAGGAAAGGGCAGGACAGTGGGAATGAGATGAAGACACACAAATTAGCCACAACATCCATGGCTTCCTCTGGCGTGAGCCACACACAGAACCCGGGCACCCTGAGACTACATCTGCACATGACCTGTTGGAAGATTTCACCCTAAGATCTTGTTCCTCATAAGTGAAAAGTCAGTGTTTCCTTGAGTGGATGGGAGTAAACTGAAGTGGATAATGCCAGTGAACAGGTAATTAGAATAAAATGTGGGGAAAGTTCCAGAAAAAAATTCTAGAAGAGCAATGCAGTGAGACTATGGGAACAAAAAGATGTCCAAGACAAGGGATGGGAGGGGATACAAGCGAGAAAACCCTCTGTGGAGGCTGCTGGATTCATCACTGTTTTGCCAAGGTAATCACAGGAAAGGACACCAGAAAGGGTGATGAGAAGGAACTGAAAGAACCCCGCATCGAAAGCCTGGAAATCTCTGACCCACAGCTTCCTCCACCCACTGGCCCTGTGTGATCCCAGACAAGTATGCCCATCTCAGTTTCTGTATGTATAAAATGGGGAAAGTTCTAGAACATAGAACACTGGTAGAGCTGGATCAGTGATCCAAGTTACTGGTTCTCAAACTGTGTTCCACAGGACTTCAAGGGTTCTCAGAGATGTTCCAGAGTTTCCAGAAATGTTTCATCTGAGTTTTTCTTTTTGTTGTTTAAAATATGTTCTTTTAAAAATATTTGTTAAAAAAAGTTTTACATGCCAAATTATGAGACACTGGAGATAATCAATACCCATCTTAATTTGTGTTGCAGAGACTCAGGAACAAAACTGCCCTAACCTGTGTACATGGAGTTTGAACTTCGAATTTCTATGTAACTGGTCAGGAAATTAATGTTTGGAGGTGGTCTTATTTGCTTATTCTAAATTCAGACCCACATATCCATTAACATAAAATTTTACAAATGAGAACTCTACTATATCCAGATTAAATACTAGGTAAGGATCTGTCATATATTGTAAGTTTCAGAAGCTTCTTGCCTGACTCTCACATTCTAAGAAGTTAAAATCATCTTTAGATGTTAATGATTTGATTTTGTAACAATTTCTACTACTTTCCTTTCCAGTTTCTGCCTCAATTTATATTAAGAGCAACTCAGAGTGCTTGGCAAATTGTTTTCAGAAATAGTGGCAATTACTATTTGTAACCAGGTGAATGAATCTGCGCTTCCACTACACTGAACCGAAACACAGTGCTGAAATTAACTGCGTGCTACCCCTGCAATAACTGCACACTTCTTACCAAACTCTTAACTCTGTGCTCACTAGAGCAGGTCACCGGAATAATGTTCAACTTTAAAAGGAAATAAGATAAATTAAAATGTATAAAGTACCCTTATGCAGACTAGGAGACCACATTAGATCTTGCTTAGGAAAATAAAACCATGTGCTATCTTCCATTTACAAAAGAAGACACAGAGGTCCAGAAAACTAAATTTTTCCAGTTTGAATCAGAATCAAACTAGTACCCAAGTTCCACCTCCTAATACTATATAATACCATACTGTCTCCACCAAACCAAGCTAAGCATACCAGCCACCTGCAGAAACTCCAAGAGGAAGAGATTCAATAGTATAAAACACAAACCAGAAACCACAGTCCAGTGATATTAAAGAGTGGTGAGTCCAGTGCAACATCCCCCCAACCTCGAGGTGTTGGGAGAATTAAAAGATGAGAGAAATACGCAGTTGTAGAATTACTGCTGTACGGAAAACAGATGCGACAGGGAGGGGTGGGGGGAAGATTCTTGCTGTAAATACAGTTGTCTTCTGTTGTTAAAAGGAGAAGCCCAGAAAGAGGGAGGAACACGCAAAGCAGCTTTTTCCTTCAAAATAAGTCCAAATTCCTGGGAAGATGCTCTGAAGTTGTTCCTTCCCCTGCGTGGTGGCCCAGAGCCACCAAACTTAAACTCTATCATAGAGTCTATCATAGGGCCAGCAGCTGCCTCAAATCTCCAGCGTGAGTCATCAACAGCTGTGATAACTGCTGAGCTCTCTTCAGTTCCAGGTAGCAAACAGTGATGCTGCCCAGGAACAGGTAAGAACAGAAATCCTTCATTTTCACATTCATGACCTTGGTCCTTTTCTTTAAAAAACAGGAAAAACATTCTAAGTGACAACAGTCTGCTCCCTCTCTTTAGAACTGGCTAAATTAGTCTTATTGAGTCACAAACTGAAAGACACCAGCTAAAACAACACACCTTTGGTATTCTTGGGAAGGCTCTTTTAATGTCTCAGTTTTCAACAGCCCATCCCTTTTACATTTGAAGTGATCAAAGCAAGACTGTCCTGTGCCTAGAGTTTTCATTCCATATGCTAGTATGCATTCTTAGTGTGGGCAGGGAAAGGAAAACTTCCAACCCCACCCACCTGAAGCAGACATCTTCCTTGCAGTTACACTATCCACTGAGGGAGTTCAGAGCTCCATATCAATAAGAAAATAATATAACGAGACTGATGACTGTGGATCCAGAACCTACACTCCCCCCCCACTTCCACCCCAACTGTCCTCTGCCAGTCACATATGGCCATCTCCACTAGAAGGCACTGAGGAGAAGGGAAAGCAGTCAGCAATGAACTTTGCATAATTTTATTGTGACTTGGCCTCTTAGGTGGGTACATTACCAGCAGGTGGACAAAGGCAAAGAGGACACGAGTGGGAAGGAAGCTGTTGCTGCTGGATCAGATAAGATCTTCACATGCGCTGTGAGTTTCACTCACCAGGCCCATAGGGTGATTATTCAATTGATAGAATTTCCCATCACCAAGAAATGAAATCACAGCAACCTCAAGAATTCTGAAAACATCTAATAAACAAAAACAAAAAGCCTGGATGCCTGAAAAACAAGACAAATCTCTTTAATCCAACATTGCTCAATCTCAGCACAACTGACATATGGGGCTGGATAATGCTTTGCTGGGGGGCTGTCCTGTGCACTGTTAGATGTTTAGCAGCATCCCTGACCTCTAGTCAAGAGATGCCATGAGAACCCTCCAACAACACTCCACAACTGGGGAGTTGTGACCATCAAAAATGTCTCCCAACATTGTCAAATGTTTCCTGTGGAATAAAACTGCCCTGTTGAGAGGCACTGCCTTAACTAATCAGCAGGACCCTCCCCACCCATGGGAAAATGCCTGGGGAAGGTCAACCCATGTGACTAGATCGCAGAGCAAGAGAGAAGCAACTCTGACCCCATGTTTCCTCTTGGCATTGCTCTAGCGACGGCTCCAGGTGGTGACTGGACCCCTGCGACAGATCTCTGCCTGGGCCCCCAGGCTTTTCCATACATCATTTGAAATTGGGGTGGAGGCTCGTAACCCTTCATAGCTCTGGCATTCTGCGAGCCTGCAGACCTAACACCACGTGGATGCAGCCAACACTTCCAGCTTGTATTTTCCAAAGCTATGGGCCCAATTTAGCCACATCTAGAGAAGCCGAAGCAGCCAGGGAGCTGGTGTGGGGTAGCAGCATACTGGAGGTGGCCCTGGGCAGTGAGCCCATGCAGGGCACCTCAGGCCTGTTCGGAGACCATTCTGTCTCCCTAGGCCTCTGGGCAGCCGAAGCAGCCAGGGAGCTGGTGTGGGGTAGCAGCATACTGGAGGTGGCCCTGGGCAGTGGGCCCATGCAGGGCACCTCAGGCCTGTTCGGAGACCATTCTGTCTCCCTAGGCCTCTGGGTCCGTGATGGAAGGGTTGGCCCCAGAGGCTTCTGCAGTGTCTCCAGGGCCTTTTCCCCTTTTCTTGATAATCCCTTTCTTTTGTACTTATCTTATTAGCAAATGGTTGCTGAGCTGCATCATTATATTTTTCTTCCGAAAATGCTCTCAGCTTTTCTACCACATGGCCAGGCTGCAAATTTTCCAGATCTTTATGCATGGCTTGCCTTTTAAATTATGGCTTTTATGTCATGCCTTTGCCACCATAACTCAGCATAGGTTGCTACAAGTAGCCATGCAGCTTCCTCAGTGCTTTGCTGCTTAGAAATTTCTTCCAAATACCCTAGGTCAGCACCTTGAAGTTCCTTTCTTCCAAATACCCTAGGTCAGGACATTCCATAAGTCTTTTGGGCATGAGCAGAATGCAGGCAAGGTCCCTGCCAGTTCATAGCAAGGGTGATCTTTGTCCCAGTTTCCAAAAAGCCCCTTCTCAGTTACATATGAGATCTTCTCAGAATGGCTTTTACTGTCTATATTTATATCAGCATTCTGCTCACCACCATTTAACCAAACTCTAAAAAGTTCCAAACTTTCCCTGGTTTTCTCATCTTCTAAACTCCCACCAGCATCTAGGCTTTTTCTAGCCTGTTCCTCCAAATTCTTCCAGCCCTTGCCCATTACTTAGTTCCAAAACTGCTTCTACATTTTCAAGTATCTGTTATGAGCAATACACACCTGGTACCAGTTTTCTGGATTAGTCTGTTTCTGTTGCTTGTAACAAAATACTTGGAGCTGGGTAATTTATAAAGAAAATGAAATTTATTGCTTATAGTTATGGAGGCTGGGAAGTCCAAAGTCCAGGGAACACATTTGGTGAAGACAGTGGTGATGGTGACAGTGACCCAGGGCTCTCACATGGCAGAAAATGGCAGAGAGAGAGACTCTCACATACTCTCCTTTTCAAGTCCTCAGAACCACACCCCTGACCCCCATTATTAATCCATTCATTACAGCACAGTCCTACAATCCAATCACCTCTCCAAGGCTCCACATTTCAGTGGCTGTAATCAGATTTCCCACCCTCTCAACAGTCACAGTGGGGGCCATGTTTCTAATACATAAGACTTGGGGGACACAATTCAAGCTTCAGTGAGTTGGGGGTAGGGGGGACACTCAGTCCACAGTAGGGGCCAATTCCTGATGTTGTCCAAAGCTGACTGATAAATAAGTCTTATTTTCCTCCACATCCTTGTCAGCACAGTCTTGGCACAAGCCGAGGTGCTCATTCCTAGGCTGGCTGTGTCCCCATTTACTAATTAGTATATGGCACTGGGGCTCTGCTCCACAAAGATCCTGGTCTATAAATCAATAGGCATGGGGAAGAAGGCTTTGAGAAGAGCAAATCTGGATGATATTTTAGACAGTTTAAAAACAACAAAAAAAAAGATGCAGGATTGTCATCCGGCTTCTGGACCAGGAAACCATGAAGCAGCATTATGACAGGTCAATGATGACTCTAAGAAGTAAAAAGGGGCTGGCCCGGTGGCGCACTGGATAAGTGCGCCGCTTGGGAAGCGTGGCGGCGCTCCTGCCGAGGGTTCGGATCCCACATGCAGACCGGTTCCCGCTCACTGGCTGAGCGAGGCGCGGGAGCAGCACCGAGGGTTGCGATCCCGTTGCCGGTCCCGGTCCGGTACGGGGGCGACACTGAGGGTTGCGATCCGTTGCCGGACACGGAAAAAGACAAAAAAAAAAAAGAAGTAAAAAGGAATGGTCTTTAAAAAGATCACACAGCATGTAAATTTGTTAGGTAGGTGTCCTCAATGTTGAATGAAAATGCTCAAAAGATTCACTTCCACTTAGAGCCAAAGGACAGGAAAGCTACAAAGGAATTTCATGGTGAGCATTGTATATACTTTTTCTTCGAGGATCAGACTTCTGGCAAAACTCTTCATATCTAGAAAACACTCACAAATGACAACAGGCCCCAAATGGCTCTAGTAATAAAACCAGTCACAAAAAATCACCCAAATTATTTCAAAAGTGTGGGTTAATGCCTTTAAGACAGCTCATTTTTCAACTAGTGTTCCCTGAATCTCATCGCCCAATCATCCTGATCCCCAAGGACCACTCACCTCCACCTAGAGAGGAACACAGGCTGGGCTGTACCCAGGAGTTTCTAGCTGCCTTGTCTGCAATAATGGAGCAGCCCTCCGAAAACCTGAATTGATAAAGACCACCAGGTTAAAAAATTTAACTAGATAATGAGCAAGGAGATGTACACGAATAATCTGAGGTGGCTACTCACAGGTTTATCAAATTTAAACCTTGTAATGAATTTCTCATCTCTTCTAAAACAGGGCTACCGTAAATCCACTGGAGCACACAGCTTCAAGCTTTGACAGGTGCTCAGTCATAAAAGCCCCAGCTCTGAACTCTCTTAGGGAAGAACTCTGCAGTCAGATGCTGGTTGATAAGTTCACTTGTTCCTCAATTGATAAGCCAAGGCCAACTCTCCCAAATACTGCAAATATCTTGGGTCAGCCTGACTGGTATCTGGTCACAAGCCCTCAGACTGCACAAAGGTTTAATTAGTTCAAGATAACATGGAGCATCTTAGGAGAATTTCCCACCCTTAGAGTTAAGGACTGACTTAACTCAGGGCCTCCCAACCCTGATGCACTTAAAAATCACCTGGGCTGTTTATTTTTTTATTTAAACAAAACAAACACACACAGATGCCCAGCTCTCATGCCCAAAGATTCTCATTCACTTTGAGATGTGACCCAAGCAGAAGTATTTTTATTTGTAAACTGCCTAGGTGATCTTAATATACAGCCAGGCATGAGAAAGATTACGATGTTCCTCTTATCAACCCTATGGGTCCTATCTAGTGGGACCCAAAATGTGATCTTTTACAGTACTTCCAGAGATAAATCTCTGCTCCCCACAAATGTAGAGCCACTGGTCTTCTAGATAATCCACCTGCAAGGTAGGGTGATTTTCTCTTTAAAGAATCACAAACTGGTCTTCTCAGGCCAATGCCCTGTCCAAGCAGCCAGACTTTCAGGAACATCTAGTTTACTACAGAGCCCTGTTAGATCATCCCACACAATGGAAGAATCTGATGAGAAGAGCACCGGACTGTTATGGCTTTTATTAGCCTTCCTAGGCATTGGGCTCCAAAGATGAAAAATGATTTGAGGCTAACCTAATGACCCCAACTTCTGCCAGTGCTTCTAGTAACAAGCACCTCTATAACCGTACTACTCAAACTCTTTTCTGTAGAGTGGCAGCACTGACATGACCTGGCAGATTAGAAATGCAGAATCTCAGGCCTAACCTCAACAGCATCAACTGGTGTTAACAAGATCACAAGTTCATTTGCTGTATACTAAAACTCAAGAATTGCTTTATCTCACCCAGGGTAGTAAGTAGGGGGGCAGGTCAGATACTAATTTCTAGTGAGGAATGATGGAGAATATAGTACAATCTCCTTTTTATAATGTGCACTGAACTTAATGATATGGTGTTACTTCTGAATAAGCCAGATGCATGTCTGACCATGAGAATGAGCTGAGAATTAGATACATAGAAAACATAATTTTACCACTGTGTACTAGTTTTCCCCCATTTAACCTGTAACACACAGCATTTAATTATGTAAGAAAAAGGTATTATTCGTCATTAAAATTCACTGCAAATTTATATTCTTATTAGTATACATTTGGTGTCCAGACCAAATGCATATCCAAAACCAGATAGCAACCTAATTACTGGCCCCAGCATCAAAACTAGCCAAGAAACCGCCCAATGTTTTAATTTCTTGTATCTGTTTCAAAACAAATCAATGGTTTATAAAGGGAGCACTCCTTACTTCCTCTAGACATATTTTCATGCAGAATGTGCACTTTGTTGCCCAGGAAGAAACCACAGAGGGGAACTATGTCTGCTCCTTCTTGAGTGCACTCACAGTTCTTACAGGGGAGGAGTGACAGCATCTCAGCTCGGAAGGACTACTGGACATTCTCTCTGTTCCTGCTCCCAAGGGTTAAATGGGCAGGGCTTCCCTATCCACCTGCAGAGCCCACCATGGCTGACCCGCCATGACCTGGGTGGGTGTGTGGATTCCATCTAGGGCAGATCAGGAAGTCTTGCACCCAAAACACATCTACCAACTCTGCCTTACACTAATAAACCTGGTTCTGTATAGTAATCTTCACCTAACTTCTGTTTCCTCTAGTTCAGAGCCCAGACGAGAGAAAGGATGTGATTAATTGGCATCTCCAAACACTGTAAGTTTATTTTTATATTTTTTTCTGCTTTGTTTCTAAATATCAGGATAACACAGGTGGTTTCTGAAAGCTATCTGAAAGCATTTCTGCACAAATAAAACATTGCAGGTGTATGAATCCTCAGTTCTAATAAACTGAAAGACAAAATGACTATAATAGTCATAATATTTTCTTCCTAAATATTGATTTTTAAAAAATACTGTAAGATATACCAAAAGAATTTTGAGCAGATGAAGGCATCTTTTGACTAAAGGGAAGATAATCTGAAGGAAAATTGGCAGAATTATCAGTTTAATTCTCAATAATTTATACTTTGACCTAAGTATTCCTAAATGCATCCTGTTTTTAACCAACACACGATTAAGAATATAAATATTTACTATGATGTAACATATAATGGTCAAAAAATCTTATGGTTTGCTAGTGCAAAAAACTCTTCCAACTGCTACTAACCACCAAATCCAAGCTCTTAATATTGGTAGGCTTTAAAACTATTCCATCTTTAAGGGAGATTGGGGATCATATAAGTAAAAACATATTTAATGACCTTCAAAAATAGAAATGGCAAAAGAGACACCACTGCCCTTCAGAATAAAAGATAAGGGCACCCTCAAAAATCCCTGGGGTGACAACCACTAGATAGGAATTGCTGCTCTAGATAGTCCAAATTCCTGCATTTGGCCTGACCCTGGATCGTATGTCTTGAAAGAAATTTTCAAAGCAATGTGCATTTGACCTAAAATAAAAAGGAGCAAAAGAAAAATGGCCAGGTGAAATGTACCACTGGGTTTATTATAAACATGCCAAAGGTTTTGCTCATAATACTTCACGTATCCAGGCAGACCTAGAGAAGAAAGTTGTCTGTCTGCTTAATATCAAGAATATTCATCTTGGCATCTGAACTGAATGGATTTTATTCAATTGACACAGTAAGACATAACCTACATGCTTCCCTCTTCAAGAGGGCTGATACGGAAATCTCAGAGCCAAAATCACCATCCACTTCCATGAAGTAAACTGGACTCCAATATCTATTTTGTGTTTGAACCTCACTACTGACTCTTATTTTCCCCTTATTTTTGCCTTGTTTTCCCTTATGATGTTAAATGTATTTTTATCTTCCTGTATTATATATTTTAATCCTTTTTGGAATATATCATGATAATAAGCGAAAACAAGACAGCTGTGGTAGACAGAATAGTGCCCCCCCCAAATCCATCCACATCCTGATCCCCAGAACCTGTAATATTACATGGCAAAGGGGAATTAAGGTATCAGATGGAATTAAGGTTGCTCATCAGCTGACCTTAAAATAGGGAGATGATCCTGGATTATCTTGGTGGGCTCAATGTCATCATGGGGGTCTTTAAAAGTAGAAGAGGGAGACAGAGGGCAGCTCAGAAAGATAGTCTTTTTCTCAAGAACTCTCAGACAGTTTATTAAGTGGTTTGCGTAAACCAAAGACACTGATTTAACAAGTCTGGTTATTTGGTTTCTCCTGGTAACCTTTGGTTCTATTCTAGTAGTAATCAGATTATGAATTTTAGAAGAATGGGGGCGCTCCCCAATAAAGGTGACAGCACCAGTAAGTAACTGCTAATGTTGAGGGAGAACGCCCAAGATATATGAAGGAGAAAATGGCAATAGGTTAGGACCATTTAGCATCAGGACAACAGCCTTCTGTATCTCGGGACTGCCTGGAGGCATTACGCTCTAGTGGCAGACAAGAACTGAATTTCACAACAATGACATAGCATCATTCATGGAAAGTATGTAATATAGATTTGTGGGATATTTCCAGAAAATTCATGTAGTTGAACCCCTGAAATGATAAATCAGACATTGTGAGGGGTGGGTTTAGATGGAGGGAAGAATGCAGGTAGGATAGGGAGAGCACAGATAGTGTCAAATGCCACTTATGTCACTTGCTAGTCACATTGCTTCTTGTCTGAACCCAGTTTTCTACAAAGCTGTATGCTCCAAGAAGATAGGACTATCTTAATAATTACTGTTAGCTTTTATTGCAGTGATAAGCAGTGATCCTAACAGACATCCTCTCGTGTAATGCTCACGCTAAGCCTATGAGGTATGTGCTGACTGTCCATTTAGAGTGGGGGAACTTGAGTCATGAGGAACTGCTAAGCAATCTGTTCAAGGTCACACTGCTACCAGATTGTAGAGCTGTTAGAGACGGGGGCCGGTTTCTTAACCAGTGCTCTCTGACACCTCAGCATCTATCAGGGAGCTTGACACCTACAAGGTCTCCAAACTTACAAACAGATAAATGGAATAAGTCTGAAAAAAAATGCAAGGATTAAATCATTTAATCTGCTTATAATGGAGCACTTAATAAATAAGTTGTTTTCCTTTGGAGTGGTAGGCTTTTCCCTCTATTTCACTGAAGAATCCCTGTGAGCTAGCTATTTTCAAATGAGAAGCCAGGTACACATATGATAATCACTGGCGATTTTTCAAAAAACCCATGGTCCTGAGCAGGCTCTCTTTTGTCTTCCTACCCAAATTCTGCGTTGTCACTGTGGGCTGAATTTCTATCTGGGAATTAAAGAAAGCTAACATGTGACTCTGCAAACACATTCTCATATCCTCCCTCCAGCTCGGCCAGCAGACCATCTCTGCTAGGAGGTGCCTCGGCTCCTGAATGGCTGAGTGTGGAGTCTCACAGTGGAACTTAATTTCAGAGTTATCTGGAGGCACAAGTAAAAGTTAGGCAGTGAGCAGAACAATTCTGCTATTAGAGCCAAGCAGTCAGGTACAGAACACGAGGGTGAAAACTAAAACTAACACACACGCGTGCACACCCCTTCTACCTGCCTTAAACTGCAGAGGCTATCCTGAGAGAAAGGAGAGATTACTAACCCACATCACAGGTTTAGAAAGAGATATCAGCCCTACTATTTTCCTCTTGCAATTCTATCAAAGTGACAAGAGAGTATTTTCCATTGAACGAAAACTAGATAAAAGACCATGAGAGACCAACTAGAGAGTTGTGACCCCATCAGACAAAGATCCACGGAGGGGGCTTGCTGTAGGCTCCTGATGGTGCTTATCATTGAGGAGCAAATACCGAAAGTTCAAGAGATGTTCCTTGCTCTCAGAGACATCCTCCACTCACTCACCACTCCACAGAGCAGCCAGAACATGACTAAACCAGGGGCTCTATCGGTGGGCCCCAGAGACTTCTGGGCTGGAGACAAGCCTCAGGAGGTTTCATACAGACCCTGTGGCCTAAATTTGGTCTCAGCCTTCATCATCCCTCCAACTAGTGTAAAGCAGCTGGCTGGACACTGGGGGATAAAAACTGAATAAAAGGAAGTTCCTGAAGCCATTGACTGCAAGCTCCAGGCTTTGTGTGTGGTCACAGGGACTGGAAGCACTGCTCTAAACTGGAGTCAGAGCGCCACAGTGCACAGAGTTCCGGAACTGGGGCAGAGCTTCGAAAAAGTCAACATCTCAGAACCTTTATTGTGTCTGCCTGTAAAACTAAACAGCAGAAACAGGTGGTGTCGAAATTCCTTCCATGTGAAGTTTCAAATAAGAAAAACAGGTTTTATTTATTAGCTCCTTGAATTTGATAATTCAGGATGATGACACTCATAGTCTAGAATGTGATCCTGATTAGGTGATGGGGGGGTGCAGATGACAAATTGATTTACAGTGAGAGAATTCCAGATAAGTGATTATACAAAAGAGAAAATCAAAGTTCATTTTAACTATGCCCCCTCCCTCTTATCCCTTACCTCAGATATACTAAATCCACATCACTGGCTTCTCATGACCACTAGATTTACAAGCTCATTAAAAATTCTTTTTTAATCACTCCATGAAAGAAAAACTATGACTATTACTATGATTTAAATGCCTACAGCAGTACAGCAGGATTTAGGGGAGTTTATTAATACCTTAGGCAAAAGGTGTTATGAATACATCATTTGGATACACACTTTTTTTTTTTTAAAGAGTACGCTGATCTTCCCCAGTGAGTTGTTAACATTTAACTTACGGTGTCACTGTCCTATTAATACCTTAGGCAAAAGGTGTTATGAATACATCATTTGGATACACACTTTTTTTTTTTAAAGAGTACGCTGATCTTCCCCAGTGAGTTGTTAACATTTAACTTACGGTGTCACTGTCTCACTGAACTGGATCAGGTAAACTGTTTCCTCAATTCCTCTGCTCCATGGTTCTCTCCATCAACGCCCACCCCAGGATTCAAGATGAGGTACTGGTTTCTCAGGCCCCTCCTGGGCATCAAAATCACCTTGGGAGACTTTAAATACAAATTTTAGCCCTTTTTCCCCCAATTATGATTCAATTGGTCTGGGTAGGGCCAGGAAAGCAATAGAATGTTAAGCACCCCAAGAGATGCTAAGATGTAGCCAGGGTTGAGAACTATTAAGTTAATGTGTCCACCTAACCAGGCAGATAGTAAGTGAGGGGCGGGGGGAAAGTGGGAGAAAAACAGGTCTGAGGGGGGAGGGTGGCAGAGGAAAGAGAGGAGGGGACTGTGTTGAACCAGAGACCCAGCACCCCATCTAGAGAGGGCAGCCACTTCTTGGCTCCAACCAGACAACCTGAGTGAAGACCACCACCTGGGGTGGCCAGATCTTCCAATCTTCCAGAGAAGCCAGAAACCCAGAGTTTTGGTCAAATCTGTATTTTTAATCACTGGCACTAATACAGATTTTTTTTTTTTTAATTCTTAGTGGGCCAAATAAAACACATCTGCGGCCTTCTGTTACTAACCATGACCCTGACTGAGCCCATTGATGGTGACGCTGTAGAGGCTTATAGAAAGACTGAAGGAAAAGACAAGACCCTGAGCTCAAAGGAATTTATGATCTTGCTTAGCTGCTCTGTCTACCTCATTACAGGTGTCTGTTACTTTATCATAATTGCTCAACCATTCTTAACTTTCTAGACAGTAGCTGGTATTGTTCTCAATCAAATACCAATTTCTGATCATCACCTTCAAAGGCTTCAGAGCACTAGATTCCAGCCCTCATTCACTACTCAACACAAGCTTATGGCTTAGTCATATCTAACTGCTAATCTTAAGAAATGGAGAGAAAGTTTAAAAGTCACCTAGTGAGAGAGATGCAGACTCCAGGATCCATTAAGTCTAAGTGACTTTCCCACAAAGCCTGTTGAAGATAGGGTGACCAACTTGTCCCAGTGTTAACACTGGAAGCATTTCCTGTCCTAGGAAATCTTCCAGTCCCAGGCAAAGTAGAATGGGTGGTCACCCTACCTGAAGGACAGAGCCACATTGCTGTCTCTTGTGAATGCACCCCTATAATCTTGTAATTCTTGATACATGCACACATATTTGACTGTTAGTTTTACCTTTGCTTCCTGTTAAGATTTAAACTCCTTGCAGGAAGAAATTCAAGTCCTTCTGTGAACTGAGTACTTAATATTTGTTGGGCAAAGTCCTTGTAGCCCCGGGGTCAATAAAGACACTTGCTAATGGTGTCCTTAGAAAACAGCAGCATCCTTTACTGCAGGAACTGCTCTAAAAAGCCTGCCCCCAGCCTCCTTAGCCCCCAGTAACCTGCTTCACCTCTTCCATAACAATGTATGAGAAACACAAAGAAAGGAATCAGATGAACAGCTTTCAGCTGGCTGCTTCCTTCTCTCGCTGGACCACAAAGTCTCCTTCCTACTCTAATGAGATTATCACCTTTCATCAGGAGACACAGCATGTAGTGTGTTCCCAAGTCTCCATTCAGAGTTACACCTCAGAAGGCAGCTTCTCAGCTGTGAAAGAAGTCAGCCTTGGACCCTCTCTCAGGAGTCTGCTTTGGAATTATTCAAAAAGGGCCACGGCTGAACCCAGAGCATTTTGCATGGATGGAGAAGCAATCTGGTGTGATAGAAAGGCTTAGGAATGAGATCCAGATTCAAGTCTCGGCACTGACAAACTAGCCCTGAGCCCCCTCTTGGGGAAATTTCAGAAATGCAGATCCAGTTTCCTTGTCTGTAAAAAGTCTACCTTTTAGGGCTGTAATTTGCCAAGGGCCTGCCTTGTCCAGTGCCTGACCCTTGATGAGAGGTGGGTGTTACTGAGGAAGATTCATGACCCCTCTAAGGAGCCCGAGAGGCCTCTGCGAGTCAGGTGGAAGAACCTATCCTAAAAACATAAAATGATCTTAAAACATCAAATCTGCTTTTACTGACCTAGTTTCATTCTGAAGCAGACCATGGTTTTCTTCCTGCTCTTCAGTTCCTTTTTCTCAAAAGATGTAAGCATGTCTGTGTGAAACACAAAATGCAGGCAAGTGTCAGCAAAATGTCACCACAACTGATATGAAGGATTTTTTTTATCTTGTCCATCAGTTTTGATAAGGAAGCCAAGCAGCCCTCAGTGACCATGCTCGATTCACAGTATATTGATAAAAATTGCTACTTCAAAGAATTTCCTCGGGTCAGCATCTAAAAGTCTAAAACCCATTTCAATAGATTCATTATGACCCACAATAATATTCCATGTCTCAAAGCAAAACTACACTTTATGATTCATTGCACAGAGCCACTCTCGAGTAGACACTCTTTTAGAATTATGACCAAAACAAGACCAAAGAACAAGAAGCCTTGTGCCCTTCTGATTTACAATTTACGTAAGATAAAACAAAGCAAGATTTACTCATGCCTGGGAAACAATTCACAATGACAAAATTTTAAGTTAACTGAATCCTAAGATTCAAGAAGAATAAATGTCCGTACTATTCTTATAGTATAAAACCTGTTGTGGCAGTTCTGAGTTTTTACATAAGAAAGTAAGACCTGAGGTCACTAGATAGAATTACATTGCTCACATTTATTCTTGGCAAGCTCTCGGCTATAATCCACTTTACAAGGATAAACAAGTGGTTGCCATCAAAATCACACACACCCCACACCGACACACCACACCCACCACCACTCAAAGAATCATGTCCATACCATTCCTAAATTAAAATGTGTTATTTCTTTATAGGGACGCAACAGCTCTCGTAACAGGAAGTGCTACATTCTAACCTGGCAAGTGAAATTAAGTAAATTAAAAAGCATTACTGAGGTCTGTAGTCTACATAACTATAACCAATCCATGAAAATTTCCTGGTTCGATATTGTAACTAAAGGAAATTATGAAATGGCACCATTAGGGGAAGTTACGTTCTTGGGACTATTTGTATTGTTTTTACAGCTTCCTGTGCTATAATTATTCTAGAATAAAGTTACTGTTTAAGCATTATTTATTGGGTTTCTTACTGTTTTGCTAGGAAGGTTTTTCAGGATGCAAAAGCCCTTTCCCAGTATCCCCCCCTTCTGCTTGTGGGTCCAGCATGAGATCCACACCTAAATAATTTGAAAAGGATCCTCAAATGACGCTGAAAATCCTCCCTTGTTCAGTGAGAACCAGCACCACCAATGATGTACACCACTGAAAACACTGAAGAGTGGCGAGACCACCATATTTGCTCTTGGATGCTGGGTGCAGGGTGGTTTTGAAGGCAGTGAGGCTGACCCAGTGGGGTAGCTCAGGCAAACCTGGGTGAGGAGGGAGTCTGACAAAGGCCCAAACAGGGTAGTGGCAGTCATGGTAGGTAGAGATCGGAGCTAGAAACATTTAAGAGACCAAACCAGCAGGACAATGGCTAACTGGAGGGAATGAGGAAGACGGAGGAGCCTCGGATGACCGCTAGATTCCCAGGGTAGGCAGCCGAGGAAAAGGTGGCATGGCATTTACCAAGACAGGAAAACAGGGGCCGGTCTGGGAGGGAGAATGAGGAAGGCTGCCTGAAGGTTCTACAAGGCAACAACAGCGCCATATCTTATATTGCTGACAGAACAGACTTCTTTGTCTAGTGGGAGAATCCTTTCTTCCTCATCTGACTGGGCATAAAGTACCAGGAGAAGGACAACTTGGCACAGCAGGTAAGAAGGGCTGGCTACTGTCCGCACAACAGCCACTTGGCCCTGCCCTGGTCAAATCATTTGCACAGACAACCACAAACCCAGTCATCTGGCCCCAAATACCTACACTGGGTAAAGAGCTACTCACCGAGCTGTTCCCCACAAGCTCTAGAGGCTCTGGGCTTCTAGCATCCCTATAAAAAGGATTCAACTCCAGAGGGTGAGGGAGAGGAGCACTGATCAAGAAATCACACAGCTATTCATTTCACTTTGCAATAATCTCCCTTTAAGAAATGGTTTTCCAAAGTAAAAACAAAAATTCTATATAAGAGAAAAATCAAAAAAGCCTAAAATGATTTCCTGACATGTGGATGATTAATTTGTACATTGATAACACAGGCAGCACTTACCACTCACCACTGAGGAATGTGGTTTATCTGATGATTATTTGTCTAGATTATGAACCTTTTTTGGTAACAGCTTTGAGGTTATAATTCACATACAACACAATTCATCCATTTAAAGTGTGCAAAGCACTATCACAATCTCACACACATTTTAGTATATTCAGAGTTGCACAACTATCACAACAATCAGTTTTGGAACATTTCTATCATTCCAAAAAAGAAATTCGTGGCTTTCAGCTATCACTTCCTAATCCCCCACCCTCCCCTACCAGCCCTAGTCAACCAATAATCTACTTTGTATCTCTGTAGATATGCCTATTCTGGACATTTCATATAAAATGGATGTGGTCTTTTGTGACAGGTTTCTTTTTCTTAGCATGTTTTCGAGGTTCATCCATGTTGTAGCATATATATTGGTACTTTGTTTTGTTTATGGCTAAATTAATATTTGATTCTCTGGAGATATCACATTTTGTAGATCTATACATGAGTTAATGGCTATTGTTAATAAAGCTGCTATAAACATTTGTGTACAATTGTGTGTGTACATATATTTTTATTCTCTTGGGTATATACCTAAAAGTGGAATTGCTAGGTCACACGGTGACTGTTTAACATTGAGGCATTGTTAAAATGCCTTCCACAGTAACTGCACCATTTTATGTTCCCACCAGTGTATAAAGGTTCCAATATCTCTATATCCTTGCCAATACTTATCTTTTGATTACAGCCATTCTAGTAGGTATGAAGTGGTATCTCACTGTGGTTTTGATATGCATTTTCCTGATGACTGGTGATGGTGAGCACCTTTTCATTGCTATATTTTTGTGGGAAATAGCTATTCAGATCCCTTGCCCATTTTTTAATTGAGTTGTCTTTTTGTTACTGAGTTGTAAGAGTTATTTACATATTCTAAATACAAGCCCCTTTTCAGATATATAATTTGCAAATATTTTCTCCCATTCTGTGGGTATGTTATAAATCTTATCTATTTCCAAATATAACTGATACTGTAACTAATAAAATGATTCTTATCTCTGTCCATTTATAATGCACTTAAATCATTTTCTAGCAATATATATCACCATTTTATATGTTTTTTTAAAAACATACGTGGGCATTTCATGAACTCCTTACTACATATTTATTTTAAAAGATAAAACCATGACTTTTACAAATATAAAATGAATGTATCAAAAATGTTACTTAACTCATCAATGAGTGAGGGAACCAGAAAAATGTTACAGCAAGTCCAAAAGAGAATACAAAAGACAAAACAGGTAGGCAATCGGGAATGCTGATTTGCTAATATAGAGAGAACTAGTTTCCAGGGAAGGAGCAATAGCACCTCCACTGGGCAAAATTCATGTACATTTCTGTGAACAAGAATCATTTTCATTACTATCATTTTCCTACAACTTGCTGAAATGTAAAACAGTTCAAAGAAAATAAAGGACACAGATAATCCTGAAGGGTGCACTGGATACTAAGTAATCTTTTTCTCCCATTTCAGAGTCTTCCACAATTTTTTCTTGCCTTTTTTTTTTTTTTAATGTTGTATTATGTCAGTCAGGGTCCAATGAGGAGATGGAAACAAATTTGAACTAGGAAGCTTAATATAAATATCTTAATTACAACCCAGTATTGTGCTAAAAAGATACTGACCAGTGAGAAGTAATACGAGGAACTCTGAAGCACACAGGGAAGACCAGCTATAGCAGCAGCCACTAACCCTAGGACTGAGAAGAACACGCAAGGAAGAGGCACCCAGCCTGGGGGTGGAGATCCTGATTCAGCTGGAGAAGGCACAATCTGACTTACTGGGTGGCAAGGAAGTCACTATGGTGCCCTCTAGGCTGCCAGGAAAGCAGTTCACAGGAAGATATCTCGCTGGAGGCACTCCACTACAAGATTGCCCAAGGCGGTGCCAGAGGGAGCTGCTGGCCACCACACACCGTAAGAGGAGGCCCCTGGAGAAGACACACAGGAAGAGCCTTCTAGGAGTCCCCAGGTGAACCAGGAAGCAAAAGCCTTTCCTCCTGCAATATCTCTCCAGCGCCCTCTACTGACAAAGTTCAACATTGTGCCAGCTGCCAAGGAAAAACATTTAGGGGGCCCAGATCTAATTTCACAGAGCAGGCAAGGAGAATGGAGTTGAGAGGACAGAAATCAGTGACTGGTATGTTTGCTATGGTCAAATACATTTAGTAAATGCCAGATGTTTACCTAGGGAAAACACTTGTGTAGTATGCTCTAGTTAGAGGTCTTTAGGCAACCTGGGCACTAAAAGTAAAACGAGGATTCTAATCAAGTCTTTTCTTAATTTGTCAAGAGGTGACCCTGAGTGTTTATCCATCTACAATGCTAAGAATCCTTCTCAACTTTCCTGTGAATTGTCATCTTCCCCTTCCAAGGAGCACATTTCTTAGTTTCTATTTCACCTGTCCTTTTCCTCCCCTCCCACACACACCCACCCATGCTCACCTGTAGGGAAAATAAAGGAAAATGGTCAGAGTCCTTCAGGTGTTCAGAATCTTGCCGAGCATTTGATGTAAATATGCATGTGTGCCCAAGTGTTCCTTGGCTATTGTCTGATGTAGAGGCACATGGGCACCTAGGTGTTCCTGGGCTGTCTGATTCACACCAAGGTGTCCTGGGTTATCAGACTTAAGTATAAAGGACAAACGGCTCTGATCCACAGGGTGTTTCCCACACCCAACCCCTCTATCCCTGCCAGGCCACAGGGAGGCTGCTACTGCTGCTGGAGGCTGTTCCTGCAAGCTGTTGCTGCCAGGGTCCCCAGGACCCTCCAGGAGGCCACCGCTGCCACTGCTGCTGGAGGCTGCTGTAAAGTAAGCTGCTGCTGCTGCTGAGGACTGACCTCATATCATCTGCCCATGGTTCCCAGGATCTTTTTCCTATTACCTAGCTTGTGGACCTGCAGGTGAGGGGGTTGTGACCCAGTCTGTACAATGGGTTTGTAGGGTCTGTGGGCCCTAGCCCTAGCGATACACCACCCCATCACTAACACATTATGCTGCTGTGACTGATTCCATGCAGATACTGTGACCTTCTGATAATCTATCCCAGACTTTCCTCTTTTATAAGAAAGATTGCTCCCTCTGTATAAATTCTTCCCATTTTGTACTAATATTCTCACTTGGAAATTGCCAGGGTGAGCCTGGTATTTTCTGGGTCCAATTCTTCCCTGCCATAAGCCTTTAAACCAAACTGTTTCATCTATTTAATGGCTGGCAGGTGAGTGAAAGCTCAACAATTGGGCCCTAATCTAGGTAAAACATGGCTCATTCTCACCTGTCCTCCACAGCCATTAGCAAAACAATCCCATTGGCACGTGGAACTGACTGAGGATACAAGGGTTCCTACCCACCGTGAACCAGCACTGTCTGAGCCATGCACCTGCTAAGGAAAAATTACAGCTAAAGAGGATGCTGGAGTAAGCCAAGGGCTTCCTCTTCTTGAGAAGAGAGCCAAGTTCACTCCCAGGAACATACAATGAAATTCAAAGGTAAGAAGATAAGTGTTAGAGTTTAGCTTTTCCAGAATACATCCTATTTAAAAAGCCAAATAAACAAAGAGATTGATGCCAATATGCTTTTTGAGATATTATTTTTTAGTTGTTTGTTTTAGGCATTAATTCATACCTAGGTATTTGAGTGCTCATAAATGCTAAACCCTGCAGAGAATGAATATAAATGCAAGTCCTGCCTGCCAGGAATAGATAGTCTCTAAAACTTACTATTTTGGGTTTTCATCTTTGGCTTCAAGCGGAAGGAGCTATTAGAATAGTGTAGTAAAAAAATCCATACCCAGAGGAGCTCAATCTAATATGGGCCTTTTAAACTGTTTTGTTTCACAGACAAGGGGCCACCCCAAGGTCAAGTTTCTCACTGTTGCAGTCCACAATTCACAAGTAGAAGAGCAAGGCCCTTGGATGCAAACCCCAGGTAGGTGTCCTATTGGTGGGAGAGAGGATGGGGTGGCAGATCAGAGCTACTGATGGGCCAGAGAGAGCAAGCATCAAAGTTATGTTTGTTGATAAGGATACACTCTTATTATTTGATACTAGACTAGTACTAAGAGGTTGGGAAGAAATATTTTTTTTGGTTACCAACATTTGAATAACAGGGAGATTTCACATGAAAGTCTCATTTTCCAGGAGGGGCCAGAAATCCAGGTTATGTGGTAACACTAAACCCTTTTTCTGAGAGGGAACTTTGGCAGGAACAGAACTGGGGCATGGTTCTCCGATTTGCCATGGAACCCATGCAGGCTGCTTTATGTATCTGTATGACTTGCTGGCACTTTAGTTTAGCCATAATATACTAAAGGACTGTAATCCCCACAAAGGCAGGTCACATCTGTTTTTATCTGTAAGCATATTTCAACACAGCCTAGTATATAGTTCCCAGAAACTGTGCCTGCTAGATGCTAGAAGCTCAATGTCAAATAAATGACTACATGAATCTACTAGGCCCTCTGTGTACACTACCTCATTTCATTCTTAATCATTTTGAAATATTTGCTCCCCACTTCACACATGAGATTCACAGAATGAGCTTAACTTCACTTTCCAAGCTCATCCAGCTAATAACTGATTACAGTATTGAATCCCAAGTTTGACTCCAAGGGTAAGGAGTACAGAAAAGCAAGTTGGGATATATTTTAAAAAAAAAAATTCTGGAAAAGAAAAAAAGGGTGACTGCAAACATTCCCTGGTTTCCACATAGTTTTTGTTCCTTACTTATAAACAGAAAGTATAGGGTTATTGCTTCTTTCTTCTGCAAAACTCTTAATCTTGCACCAGAAACACCAAAAGCCACCTCCTAAATCTTCAAATGGAGTTAATACTGCTGCAGGAATTAGTGATCATGTTTCAACCAGGCAATTTGGAAGGAAAAGGATTACATTTAAAGACAACATGCCTTCTGCTTGAGTTCAAAAAAACAAAGTTAGGGAGGGAAGTCATTCCACTTAATGGGAAGCAGGGACCCTTCACCTAGGGGCAGAGCAGTAGAGCAAACACTCTCAGGCTGGTTGGTTTGCTGGTAACTAAAGAAATGACTATTTAAGCTACTTATTTCAACACACCAGAGGTATTATCCATTCAGTTTAAAGAGGAAGCTCCCTGAAAACAGCTCCCTGAAGAGGTTAGAAATCTGGCGAAGCTCTAAAAATGTTTATTGTAAGGGCTGTCCACCTATCCATATATACTGGTGAGAGTGTCGGGCTGCATCACAGACCCCTCATATGCCATGCAGGCTGGTCCACAGACCCCTCACATGCAGGTCGTGAGCTAGGTAATCAGAAAAGATCCTGGGAGCGGTTGGTACAGTTGATAGGCTTTATTTGGATGCGAGTTCATCCCCCACCTTCCTCAGCAGCAGCGTTCTGGTGGCCTTGTTGGGGGGGGGGGGGGCAGGCAGGGGGCCCTGGATCAGAGCTGTTTGTCCTTTACACTTAAGTTAGATAACCAAGAAACACCTGGGCACACTTGCGCAGTTAATGTATCTACATCAGACAATAGCCAAGGAACACCTTGGGTGCATGTGCACAATTAATGTATTTACAAGAAACATGCTACGTACTGCTTGGCAAGATTCCAAACAGCTGAGGTAGCCTGGCCAAGGGAGCCTGACCATTTGTCCATCTTCCACACAGAGTGAAAACCCAGCAGCAGGACAAAGAACTACCCACTCTTGTCTCTGGTTCTTTATGTTATCACAAGATACACTACATTGGGATGAAATTCCCCTTTTACATGTTTATATCCCAGGACCTGACTTCTCAAAGGCACAGGCAGTGTCTTACTCCTTGAATCTCCAGCACCTTCTATGATGACTACATACAGTAGACATTATTGTATCTTCCCATCCCCCAGACCCCAAGGCAGAGAGTCAATAAGGATTCTTTTTCTGATCTGTACATGTGAGCGTGAACACCCACAGAAAGGTAAAAACCAAATCACATACCAACATAGATACATATCCAAATCACTTTGTAGTAGAATTCTAAAAATGATAGGAATCAGAACTTAATCTAAAGCATGGAGGGGCCATGCCCATGACAATGCCTCAGATGTGCCCACCACTGCTGCCTGTGAAACAGGCTCAGCCTAGAACTTTGCTCCTTGAACAGCACTGAGAATCACTGGGGATCTGGCTATTCTGCAGATGAGTCAGTCAGCATTTCTACAAGCTCCCAGGTGCTGCCAGTTTGTGACCCACCTTTAAAAAGCGAGGCTCTAGGGGGCTGGCCCGGTGGCGCACTGCGCTGAGGCGCCGCTTGGGAAGCGCGGAGGCGCTCCCGCCGAGGGTTCGGATCCCACATACAGACCGGTTCCCGCTCACTGGCTGAGTGAGGCGCGGGGGCGACGCCGAGGGTTGC
>NW_007729362.1:85835-92313 GCF_000696425.1 Galeopterus variegatus | reverse complement strand
GTCAGTCAGCATTTCTACAAGCTCCCAGGTGCTGCCAGTTTGTGACCCACCTTTAAAAAGCAAGGCTCTAGGGGGCTGGCCCGGTGGCGCACTGCGCTGAGGGTTGCGATCCGTTGCCGGACACGGAAAAAGACAAAAAAAAAAAAAAGCAAGGCTCTAGGAACACCAGCTGGGACCCATAACCACCTTTTTTCCTTGCAGCCTACACCATGCTCCTTGGGTTAGCAGAGTTAACTTGTCACAGAGAACAGAGCCTGATGTGGTGTCTTTAGACTGGAAATTCCTCAGGCAGCGACCTGTTTCTTTTATTCCATTCAGCACCTAAAAACCAGCAGTCAACAACACTAAAGGGAAACTCTCAAAAACAAATTCTCAAGGCCCTTTACTACCATCGTTTTTAGTTGTCATTGTTGATACCTGGACTTGTTTACCTCCAAGTGCCTTATCCTCATTGGAAGCAGGTGTCTGTGGCTCCTGCACCCTCTACCTTTTTTCAGATCATATATTATAATCTTGAATCTCTCTAGGCTTTCCAAATAACCCAGGAAGAGGATCCTAATATTTGGGGACCAAAGATTCCTATAGGAATCCAGGAGAAGCTGTGAACACTCTTCCCCCCAAAATTCAGCACTAAAGTTTAACATTTCAGGGATTTCATAAACTGTACCTGAACCCCATCTATAGAAGGAAGCAGCTCCCTGTCATCCAGAAGACTTACTTTAAAGACAGGTTAACTTATGCATAGCACTTGATTTTTGCAAGTCCTGATTACGCAGAGATGCTAATCAGGTATCATGCAAATTCCAATCATGATGTTCTATATGCTCTCCAAAAGGAGGAGCAGGTAGAGATTATCCCACCTGATGATTACAGCACTTTATTTTAAAATATGAATTCTTCCCAACAAATACTCTATGGGAGATACCAAGTACCTGCCTCTGAAAATTTACTGCAGATCCTGAAACCTGCAAATAGGACACACAACTTACTGTAGAGAGAGATGACAAATGAATAAAACCAAAAATTTCCAGACAAAACCACAACCTGGTAATAACCATGACCGGCATTGCTCTGACCCACATTTTCTTAAAACCATACAAGAGAGCGTGGGACTCATGCTTGTTATCCACAGAAGGACTGGGGACAGTGGGTTGGGAAGCAGGAGAGGAAAACTAATTAAAAGGCAAATGGGGAAAAATTAGCTTGGAAAGGGCTTGCTGAGCTGCTGACAGCATAGAGTGCTAAGGTGAAAAACAAATGCAAAAGAGATCTGGCAGAATCAGAAAAGAACATGATCAGAATGAGCAATGAGGCCACAGCCAACTCCCAGCTCCAAGTCAGAGTGACACTCATGGACATGAAAAAAAGAAAGTTCCCTGGACAAAAGGGGAGCACATAGACTGGAGTGAAGGAAAGGGAGGGTAAAGAGCAGATCCCTGCCACAGAAAACAAACCACAACAGCAGCGAACACACACACTCGAAGGATGCAGAAAATTCAGCCCAGTGTAATCTGAGGAACTCTTAAGAAAAAAAAAAATACTAAAGAGACCAACTGGAGACAAGGAACAAGGAGCCACCTAAACCATTACAAATCAGTTCATGATTACAGACCGAAGCCTCCCTGGTGTGTGGAGGGGATTTACTGGCACTTGCACAACACACACACACGAATTATCAGGCCATCCCGCTCCTTTCCATGAGTGCAGGAAACAAGCAGAGACCCCTTCTTGTGTTCCTTTTATATCTGAGCTATATATGATAGGTAATTTCACCTGGGGCTGGGAGAGGGGAGACGAGGCTACCCAGGAAAGAGAATATGAATGAGTTGTGCCTGAGCACATCACTTTGAAACCAGAGCTGCTGGGGCAGAGCTAGGATTCTGTGGAAGAGCCTAACGCTGTACAGCACTGTTTCAGTGTGTGAATTCATGCAGAACACAAGGTCCTGTGTACCCTTCAGAGGCTCCGCAGGCCCCTTCCCTCAGCAGGGGTACCCGAGCTGTGCTTCTGTTGCCTTCACAAAAAGACAATGACTGAGCAACAGCCCAGGTGTGGTGGCACTACTGAATTAATAATGATAATAAAGAAGCTGTCACGTATCAGTGTGTGTGCTGTGCCAGGCTCCATGTAAAGCCTTTTGCTCATATGAATTCAGTTATTCCTGCCAATAACCAGAGGGAGGAGAGAGGGCCATCTCCATTTTACAGATAAGGAAAGGGGGCGAGAAATTAACTCAGTTACCCAAGGTCATACCTGTAAATAAGCAGCAGGGGCCAGATTCGAAACCATAACTCAACTTCACCAGAAGTTCCCAAACTTGAACATTCCCACTTAGTGATTCAGTAACTTTTTCATGGTAGCCTTAGGCCAAAAAAAACTAATGAAGCTCCATTTACTAAGTAGTTAGGTCCAAATACTTAGTAGTTCTTAAGTAGTGTCTGACAGATAATGCTGTGTTTTCCTCAGAATCTTAAATTATCCCATGGCAGCCTCATGACTTTGCTGTGACACCCTGGGGCGCCTCAGGAAATGGTTTGATTTAAGTGATCTTGCTGGTTCAGAATGTAGCATGAAGACAAAGAATGAAGGTAAAAGGTTAAGAGAGACTAGGAAATGGTTTGAACTCACAGAACTATGCTATCATGGCTTCCTCGTCTTCCTGAGGTGGAAGAGCAGGCTTTAGGTGCAATAATCACACTCTCTTCCTTAAAGAGGATGAGTCACCAGAACGGGAAAGAGGAAAACAATCTGCTAAGAACTCCCTTTAAGTCATCAATAAAGTCTGAGCCCCTCAACTCTCACAGCAGGCTCCTCCGCCCTGGCCCAAGTGAGCCTTGCCTCCTGCCACTCCCACCCCTAAAGTAAACTAAGGATTGTAGAATAAACCAGGTAGGTCCTCTGCCCTACCTTCTCTCTCAGCCATTTCCTTTTCCCTGCACCTGCGTGACAGAGCGCCTCTGTACAGCCACTCCACCTGCAGACTTGGTTCCCTCCTTCCTCTGGGTTAACAGCCTACACTGCATACAAACATCATTGAGCTTATTCAAGTTCTCTCATTACTGGTCACCTACGTGTCCATCTCCCCTGGGCCTCTTATGAACTTCTGTTGAGCAGGCCTGGTATTTTACCCATCTTGGTGACTTCTTGGAAACTATGAGCAGTAAATGGTGCAGTCTTTCACAAGTTTTAATAATAAAAAAGGAACAAGAGAATGAGGGACTGCTTTAGGAATCACACGAGAGTGAGTGTGGTAGACTAATTACATTATGACCCCAATTAAGAGTCTCCCTATATCCATGCCCCTTGCAACAAGACTCTGCAGCAACTCCCATCAAGCAAAGTCTATACACTTAGTCTTTGAATCTGGACTGACCTTGCACCTTCGCCCAAAGGGGGACAAAGGGCAGATTGCCCATCCGACTGGAAAGGTATCTGGAGACTGAATGATGAAATAACCCATCCCATTCCACATGATAAAGCAAGGAACTTTATTGCAAGGTAACTTACAGAGTAATGGGTCTGGCAGACAGTGACCCAAAGGAATATTCCAAGTTTCTCCACACTATCATAAAGCTGAGCTTAGGTTTATATAGGCAGTTAGTAAACAAACTTAATGTAACTAGCTCCAAAGGTTGCTGCAGGTAGCCAGGCCGGCTTATCATCATATCGGTACTTAATCTTTCCTTCACAGTCAGCAGATTGTTCCTGATATACTAACTACCTTTCCTCTAGTTATTGTACAACTTTATGGGAAGGCCTAAGATGGAGTCAGTTATGCTCACAGTCCCACACACCTTGCTTTGGCTGGTGAAATGCAGCAGAAGTTGCAGTATGCCATTTCCCAACCTGGCCTCAAAATGTATTACATGCTCCTACTTACCCTCTTGGAACCATGTAAATAACCTAGGCTAGCCTGCCATAGGATGGCAGGCCATATGGTAGGAAGCCCAGCTGATGCCCACCTAAAACAGACTCAGCCAGCCAACCCCTCAAACATGTGAGAAAGCCCAGCTACGATTGAGATGACACCCTGTCACATGAGTGAAACCAGCTGAGACCAAAAGAACCACCCAGCGTACCTGTAGACTCCTGAACACCAATAAAGGCTTACTGATTTAAGCCACTGAGTTTTGTGATAGCTTGTCACATGGCAATAGATAATGGACACAATGAATAAACAGTCTAATATATGACAGTGAAGTTCCTAAGAAGCCTGGCTCTGAGACTTTGTTTTGTGTCACACTGAGAACCACATTCTTTAAACATGTGTTTCCAAAAGTTATGAGATATACACTGCGATCTGTCCTGAGGTATTTGAACATTTGCACAAAGTATTTCTGGTTTTTACAAGTGACTTACTTTAAGTGAGTGTGGATTTATCATCCCCCACATCTATAACACACCACTGTGACTCACTGTGCATCTTGACAAGCTTTCTTGAGGAGGTGAAGTTGAAGAAAAGGACCAAGAACCCACTTCCCATTACACCTCCTGGCAGCCAATAATAATAGTAATAGCAAGCATTTATTGACCTATCTTATCCACCCTATACGCACATCATCTGTGAACCAGCTCTCAAGGAATCTCAATTTTTGGTGATGATGTCAAATCCTTTTGGGAAAGGGCAAGGCATAAAAATATCTTTGCAAGTTATCCATTTTTTCCCTTCAAACTCTCCATATTTTCCCAGTTCAATCAACGAAAATGCTTAGTACTGTGCTCAGCATTTAGGATATAAAAGACAAGGTCTTCTGCCCTCATGGAACTCAGATTGATGGAACTAAAACCCACTCTGTTCTCTCAACAGGAGGCCAGATAAAAGCCCAGCCTTATTCTTTCTGACTATAAAAGTCAGAAATCCACAGCAGGGGCTGAACCCCAGGGCTTGCCTTCTAAAATGAGAAAATCCAGGTAACCAAATCAACCTTGGTTATAGCCCGGGCATTTTAGGAAACACCCAAACTCAGCCATATTTCTTAAATGAAGGGCTTTAATTGCTGCATGGGTGGCCCAGCAGTGTCTTTCCATGATGTATTTCCTTGAGGGTGGCTTTCAGTTCAATTTTCTGCTACCCATATCTACTTTCTCGGGTAACTCTACTCTAGCAAATTATTAAGCCCTGAGAGACTCAATTTCACATATATAAAATGGAGAATTAAATAAGATTGAATGTGATAATGTACCATGGAAGTCCAAGGGTCTGGCGCATCCTGGACCCTTACAAGTGTTCAAAAAAGATTTCTTTCCTTTCAGTTACAAAAACATGCTTACTAAACTACACACACTCCTTAAGACCACATTCATCCTCTTCTGCCCAGTATAGATTTCACATTTTTAATAACAGCAATAGCATAAAGTTCTGAAAGTCATATCCTAAAATCGCATACATTCATTCAATTAACTTTTACCCAACACCATGCTGGGTATAATTGACATGTGGCACCCAAGGATCCTACCAACCCTGGACATTTCTCTTCCTAGAGGAGATGCCAACAACTTCCTTATACAACCCACATTGGTAGCTAATGAGAAACAAGCCACTGGACACCTAGGAAACAGCATCCCATTATCCTACTGAAGATGGTCTTCTGCCACGCCCATCACAGCTTTATTTTCTGGCAAAAGGATCCCTATGCCATGGACTAAGACCTTAATCTACTCACGTGGCCCTCAACTGTCAAGCACAACAGCAGTCACATCTCCCCTATCCTGAGACGTCACTCCCCGACTCCTACCTACCTCATTCACTGAGCACCTGAGAAACTGCAAGGATCACCCCTAGATGAAGAGCAGAAATGGTAAAAGTAGCAGCATAAAAAACGATGCCAAATCTGTCTTCCTTAATCACCATCCTGTGTCGGGTGTGAAATGTCTCAGGAACAGTAGGAGGACGAATCACATTTCCCACTTACATAGGAGACCTGGGCCTCTTCAGCATGCTGCTCATACCAGCACCACGTACTAGTCAAGCTTTAATTTTCCTCAGGATTTCCACAGCAAATTCTTTAGATCATGAAATTGCCTCAACTAACAGAAAAACCTGGACTCCATGTTTCAGGAAGAAACACCGCGGTTGTGCTTTCAGTTGTCAAGTGGTTCTAAGCTACCCCACCTTCATCCTTCACGATCCCTCTATCCTGGAAGTGTCTTGGATTGTAACATGGGAATTTCCCACTCAACCTGAAAATTGAGATTGGTCTCACAGGACCACAAGGTGAACAAGCTTCAAACTTCTCTCCTTCCCCTGCTAACCACCATGTGTAGAGCTATACATGTCCGGGTTTAGTACTAATAAATTCAGCTAGCTCCAATTAAGCTGGCCCGACGTGGCCTTGTTCCCTACTTCTACTGATCTCACTGCAGCAAACCACATACATGGTGAGAGCAGAATACTATTGACTACCAGATGCCAGCTGCTCTGGCTTCTCTCACAGAACAACTGAGACATGATGGAGTTTGCTGCAACCCCTCAGCCTCT
>NW_007729362.1:83633-84910 GCF_000696425.1 Galeopterus variegatus | reverse complement strand
GTAAAGTTGGCAGTACCTCATAAAGCTGAACATGTGTACCTCCTACAATCCAGAAATTCCCCATCTTAGCATATATTCAACTGTAATGTGTACTATGTTCACTAAGAGCCCTATACTAAAATGTTTCCAGAAGTACTATTCATAACAGCCAAAAACTGGGTATTACCCAAATGCCAATCCAAGTACCATGGATAGATAAATTGCAGCCTATGCACATGATGGAATACCATACAGTAACGAATAGGAATGGTTTACAACTATATACAACAATATGGATGAATTTCACAAACATAACATTGGGCAAAAGACGCCAAACACAAAATGATCCACACTGTATGAGTTCATTGGTAGAGTACAAAACAGACCAAAGAAATCCATGCTGTTAAAAATCAGAATAATGGGAGTGGAGGAGGCTGGAAGGGAGAACATGAGGGGGCCTCTGAAGGGCTGGAAACATTCTGTTTGTTTATCAGGGTTGGTGGGCATATGTACTTTATGGAAATTTATCAAGCTGTATATTTGTGATATATGCTGTTCTGAATCTATATTACATGTCCATAAAAAGTTAGAAATAAGATCCAGGGTACTGATTTGCTTAAGTCACCTCAATGACTACCAAAACGTTGGGTGGCTATTAAGTTGTGACATAAGAAATATATATTTGTGTTCCACATCCCCCACACCCTTGTAATTTCATAAATGATAGCTGCATCTTTTGTTATAGCATTTAGTCTTAATCCCCAGTTCCTGACACAAAGTTTCTAAGACTCTTGGAATATGTGTAGCAGTAAAAGTGTCCTTTTGTATGCTAATGAGATGACTGGTGACTGGGGTCCCTAGATAGCTTCAGTATAGGTCTTCAGAAAGACCAAGGCATGATTAGAGGCTTGGAATTTTTAGTCTTACCCCCCAACCTCTGGGGAGGAAAGAGGGGCTGAACAATGGCCACTGATTTAATTAATTATGCTTATGGAATGAAGCCGCCAAAAAAGCCCTAGATGACATGGTTCAGGAAACTTCCAGGCTGGTGAACACATCCATGTGCCGGGGGGTGGCACTTCCCAGCTCCACAGGGATAGAAACTCCTTGTCTTGGAGACCCTTCTGGATATCCCCCTATGTGCCTCTTCATCTGGTTGTGCATTTGTATCCTTTGAGTATTAAGCTGTTTGTGTTGCTTATAACAAAACACTTGGAGTTGGGTAATTTATAAAGAAAATACAATGTACTGCTTACGGTTTCTGAGGCCGGGAAGTCCAAAGTCCATCTGGTGGTGGT
>NW_007729362.1:81646-82767 GCF_000696425.1 Galeopterus variegatus | reverse complement strand
CAGTCACAGTGGGGGCTAAGTTTCTAATACATAAAACTTGGGGGGCACAATTCAAGCTTCAAGGAGTTTTGGGGGGACATAATTCAATTCACTACACTTTGTAATATCCTTTATAGTAAACCAATAAGTTTAAGTAATAGTTTCCCTGAATTTTGTTAGCCATTATAGCAAATTATCAAACCTGAGGAAGGGACTGTAGGAACTCCTGATTTATAGCAGGTTGATCAGAAGTACAGATGATAATGTGGGACTTGTGACTGGTGTCTGAAGTTGGGGCAGTCTTGTGGGACTGAGCCCTTTACTTGTGGGGTCTGCACTAACTCCAGGTAATGTCAGAATTGAATTCCAGTTCACCCAGCTAGTAGCTGGAGAGCTGGAGAACTGACATATGTGCGGGAAAACACACACACACATTTGGTGTCAGAAGCATTTAGTAGAGAAACAGTTTTTCCCTTTTTAGGTAGATCTAGTTCTTGGTGATGGCTACTTTTGAAAAGGTAGCTAGCTTAGGCAACAGCTGCTGTGCGCCACTTGAAGCAAATTATTTCCCCCTTTGTGCCTCACCTAATTTACTTAAATAAAAAATCCAAAAAATTTTAAAAAGGATAAAATATAGTCTCCAGTTTCCTCAGCTCTAATTCTTGAAGATTCTAATATCACCCTCCTCATTCCTTCCCTATTTTGGGACTTCAGGATATGGATCAGAATCACAGGTAGAAGTTAGTCAGAGGTAGGTTTATGGCCCAGATGGGACCCCAGAGAGCACATGACACTGATCCTCTTAGAATGCAAGATTTAATAGAGGGTGTTCCCAAGTCTCACTTACCTGGGCATGTTTACTATGTTTCCAACGCTAGCCCAATATCTGATTAGATAAAGGGACAGTTCACCACCTGGGCCACCAATTTATTGACCTATAAATTCAGTCCAATAATCCAATTTGTTACCAGACTGTCTCATGGCTGCCTTTCTGTCTTCTAAGAAAATGAGATGAAGCAGGTATGCAAAGTGATGCTTTTACCCAAGTACATAGTTGGGATATGTTTGTCCCCACAAAGCTCATGTTGAAATCTGATCCCCAAAGTGGCAGTGTTGGGAGGTGTTTAGGTCGGGGGTGGGGG
>NW_007729362.1:78597-81235 GCF_000696425.1 Galeopterus variegatus | reverse complement strand
GGGTCCCTCATGAACAGATTAATGCCCTCCCTGGTGGAGGTGGGGTGGGTAGTAAATGAGGTCTCCTTCTCTTAGTTCCTGCGAGAGCTAATTGTTAAAAAGAGTCTGGCACCTCCCCTCCCTCTCATCCTATGATCTTGCACCTGCTGGGTGCACTGCTGCTTTCCGCCACAAGTAGAAGCAGCCTGAGACCCACACCAGATGCAGCTGTCTCAGAACTGTGAGCCAAATAAAGCCTCATTACTGTGGTCAGTGTCAGTTTTTTCTTTATTATTTATAAATAATAAAAACTTTTCTTTATAAATTACCCAGTTTCAGGTTTTATGTTACAGCAACATAAAAACAGACTCATACAGCAGCCCTACAAATAAATACAAGTATCCAAAAGGCCTGTCCAGACAGGGCTCCTCCAAAAAGCAGAACAATATCTCAATGTCAAGGAGAGGATGAGACAAACATTTTTGCCAAGCATCAACTTCAGCAAATCAGCATTCTATGCCCTGTGGAGCTCAGCATTCAAGCTGGTTCATTTACCACAATCACTCAGGAGACACGCGAGTCTCAAGGTCTTATTGACATCTTCCCTCTCTCTGGAAGATAAGAGTTTGATGCACTGGAATTGAATAATAAAATGGTATTTCTGGAAAAGTATGGGAAGACAATGGTGAAGAGGGGAACAGACTAGAAGCATGGGAAAAACCCAAGTTTTCTGCAGGATTTCCCATGTAAAACTAAATCCTTGATTTTTGAGGAAGTTGGAAATGCTCCAAATTTCCAAATGTTAAACTTCTCTGATTTAACATTCTCCCAAAACTGAGCAAGAGGTGTCCCAGGAATCAAGTTCATCATTTTTAAGAGGTTTTATGTTGTACAAATAAGCCAATCCAATGCACAACCCCTCTGACCCCAACAAATACACAGAAACAAGAGGAAGACAAGGGACGCCTGGTGACACAGGGTAGCAGGACAAGTCTGGGTCTTTACTTGCCATGCACCTGGCCTCCTTCACACTGATGGGACAGAGACCACCAGGTACCCCTGCTCTCAGGACAGTTGGAAAAACTGACACTGACCACAGTAATGAGGCTTTTCCTTATTGATTCTCTTTGTTATTTAATTTTTTTTATTTTCCCAAGAGGCTAAGATAAGGTTTTAATAAAACAAAGAAAACGGTACAAAAATAAAATTATTCTTAAAAGTCCAGCCAAGAAAGCTCAAATAGATAATATAGGGTAGGATTATGTTTATTAAATTTTTGCTTCTCCTGGATATTAAGTTTCATGTCTTGCCTGGGCTATGGTGAAGACCCTGTTTTGAACCTGTTTCATTAGACAATTCATATAAAAGTATTGCACGTCTTCCCACAGCTTTTATCCCCAAATGAGATAAAGACCAAGGTTTTTGATATATATGTGTATCTATGTTATATATATTGCAAATACTAGAGTAAATAAATACACCCTTTTTTGTGCTGGGAATAAAGGCATATCCAATCCTTAGGTCTCATGTTCCTAAATGCTCCTAAATAGCTAATCAGCCATCCTCTTACCTGCTGAAGCTAACAGAAGTCTGGCTGGTGGTCATCAAAGACTTGATATTCCTTGGGCACCAAACCCCCTAAACAGACAGCATGATCTAACAGTTTTTACTGGGTGTGGTACATTTACACTGTGGTACATATAATATACAAACTCTTTAACAGTTAATTAACATGCACAAGCACATCAAATCTATATGTTTTTTTTTTTTTTTTTTTTTAAAGATGACCGGTAAGGGGATCTTAACCCTTGACTTGGTGTTGTCAGCACCGTGCTATCTCCCAAGTGAGCTAACCGGCCATCCCTATATGGGATCCGAACCCGTGGCCCTGGTGTTATCAGCACCACACTCCCGAGTGAGCCACGGGCCGGCCCAAATCCATAAGTTCTTATATGCTATCAATTAGAATGAGACCAAATTAAAATAAATGTGTTGATTTATAATAAATTTGAAGACAAATATGTTAACTAGGACAGGTGGTAACATGGATATGATAAAAATTGTTTAGAAAATACAAGACTGCTTTCAAAAAAAGCTGAGCCAAGAGTCAGAAAGCTCTGATTTTAAGTGCTATTTCACTGTATCCTTGGCAATACTTCCTCTACCTTCCCTAGGCAGGTGTCATGCGAATGACAGCAACAAAACTGATAGGGTTAGGACAGTGGGACAAAAATGAAATCTTTTAGAAATAGAACAGAAGGTCTTTTTGCCTTCAAGGAAGTTGTGAACACTGCCCAGCTGAGATTCATGGACCTTTATTAAGTTATAACACACAAACAAACGAGGCAACAGAGTAAAAGCTAATCCCTGTCCTTAAAACCTCCCTGAGCTGTGTGGAAAGTCATGTCACCAAGCCCATAGGCACTGACCTCCTGTGGTGGGCTTGGTGGAAGGCAGGGTACTGGATGGCAAGAGCACAAATGTATGTATCAGGAACCCAGCCACAACCAGGCACACTGCCATGGCCACCCTGGGGCCCCACCAGGGTCCTGAGGCAGGAGCCAGGGGAAGCTGAACCCAGCCTCAACCAGGTGCTGATCATAAGAACATCTCCTGCATGCCAAAAAAAGAAAAAAAAAAAAAAAAAAAAAAAAACCCA